>NW_007047410.1:45445-51780 GCF_000164805.1 Carlito syrichta
TGGAACTACAGGCGTGTGCTACCACGCCCGGCTAATTTTTTTAAAATTTATTGTAGAGATGAGGTCTCGCCAAGTTGTCCAGCCAGGTCTCGAACCCACAGGCTCAGGCAATCCATTCACCTCAGACTCCCAAAGTGTGGGATTACAGGCTGAGCCACCGAGCCCGGCTTAGTTTGACTCTTGATGATTGGGAATGGCAGGCTGTGGGTTGAGAGTGGTGGAAAGAAAAGGGACTTGGAAGAAACGAGACTGCCTGCAGGTATGGCCTTAGCACTGTTTATTCCTGGGTTAGGGAAGCCCCTGCACTGCTGCTGCTACCTTGGGAGTTCACCTCTGCTCTGTTGTGCACATCACTGGGTCCCTTCTATTAGTAGAACAACAGTCAGTTACCAATTCTTGAAGTGACTTTTGAATCTGGTTTCTCCTCTCCTTCCCTTCTCCCTTTTTTTCTTTTCTTTTTTTTTTTGTCCCTGTTCTCTCTCATACCTTGTCACAGACTTCTGTTTCTTTTCTTTTCAAGTCTGTCCTCAACATAATCACCAGAGTGATCATTTAAAAAAACCTGGCCAAATTACATACTGCTTTAAAACCTCTGGCACCGTGGCTCATGCCTGTAATCCCAGCATTTTGGGAGGCATAGGCAAGAGGATTGTCTGAGTCCACGGGTTCGAAATCAGCCTGGGCAACTTGACGAGACCTCATCTCTATAATAATTTTTTTTAAATTAGCCAAGCTTTGTGGTACACACCTGTAGTTCCAGTTACTTGGAAGGCTGAGGCAGAAGGATCACCTGAGCCCAGCAGGTTGAGGCTGCAGTGGCTATAAATGTTCCACTGCGCTTCCAGCCTGGGAGACAGAGTGAGAGTCCAACTCAAAAATAAAGTAAAATAAAACCTCTGACTCCCTGTTGTCTGTAGACTTAATTTCAAGTGTGACATATAAGTTCCTTCGTGATCTGGAAGATGAGGAGAGGTCTAGGTAAGTTCTCTGTCCCTGAAGAAAACCTGGCACACTTTTTAATGTGTATGTTATGTAGAAGGCAAATAGGTATTTGACAAAGACTGAACTTGAATGACTTCTGAGGTCTTTTTTTTTTTTTTTTTGAGTTGGAGTCTCACTCTGTCACCCAGACTGGAGTGCAGTGGCCACTCCCGGACCTGCTGCGCTCCGGCGATCCTTCCGCCTCAGCCTTCCAAATAGCTGGAACTACAGGCTCGCGCTACCATGCCCAGCTAATTTTTTGGTTTATAGTAGAGATGAGGTCTCACCAAGTTGCCCACGTGGGTCTCGAACCCTCGGGCTCAGGCATCTGAGGTCATTTGAACTCATAGCTTCTTGATTCTGAAAATGACATTATTGCTGCTCTCGAATGTTATAATGAGTGCTTCAGAGTTTGGTGAAGTAAGTGATCCGTTTATGTCTCTAAATGGTTGAGGAAAGATGTTCGGAATGAGCTAGATGTGAATGTATTTGAGTGGTTAGAAAGGAAAGTATAGCTGATATTTGGGGGCTGGTCAGGCTTCCTGGGGTAGGAAGTAACAAGAACGAAAGCTTAGGTCACAGGGATTGGGACCCTGGTGAGCTTAAGTAAGCCATTTGGTTCTGATTTTACAGCCTGCCTGCAGATATGTAATTGGGGCAATAAAATGATCAAAATAGTGTTTGCAAAAATGATCCATTGGTGTATATAGTATGATTTGAAGCGGGGAGAGTCTGAAAACAAGGGAATAAATTAAGCTGTTGTACTAATTCTGATGAGAGATGTGGAGTTCTAATCTTTCTGTCTGCATAGCAATCTAGTCCCACATGTGAAGCGTGGTAGAAAGAATATAAAACTGAGAATGAGTGGATTCTACTGGGTGGAATATTTAAAGACTTTGATTGACTAGTAGTAGTGGGGGGGTATCTCATTGACAGGAATAGAAAGAGAGTCTCATTTTTGAGGAGAGGTTAAGTTCCATTTTTGTTTTATGGAATATAATATCGTGAGATGTCCAAAAACAAATGCCTAGTTACTTGTTGGAGATAGGAGACTGAAACTTGAGTAAGAAACTTGATAGGAGTTGGAGAGTTGTCTGTGTGGTAGTTAATAGTTAAACCGTGGAATGGGGTAGGCCTTCGAGGCTATGGAGTATGGAGAAAGGAGCCAGATGGAGCCCTGGACAATGCCTGAGGTTGTCAGGTAGAAGCAGCCAACAGAGTTGGAGATGGAAGGAAGACCAGGATTGGGTGGTATTTCTGGAAGCCAAGGGAGGAGGGAAGATGATCCATATTAAATTTATATTTCAGGGAAAACAGGCAGTTGGATTTGTCATGAAGTGTTTTTATTGGGATTCTTTTTAGATAAGGAAAGGACCTGATTTCTGAGGACTTGAGAAAAATGAACAAGAGAAAGGGAAACAGCACTCTTGAAAGGCATTGAGAAAGTAGAGGTGGCTGACTCAGCCCAGATTCCCCAGCTTCATCTCAAGAGCTGTGTGTGTATAAGGGAGATAAAAAAGGGAAGGGTGAAAGATGCTGGCATAGTATTAGGAGGCACAGGCACATCTCTCTGGAGTTGTGAGAAAAAGGGAATCAAAGTCACCCACTGGGTTAGTTTATAAGGGACTCTGTACCTTTGACTGATAAAAGATAGTCTTGAGAGGCTGCTGTTGAAGATCTAGATTATACGTTTCCTCTGGTTAGGTAGGAGCGGACATTACTGATGCTGGGAGGGAGGTGGAAAACAGGATTAGGATTTTTTTGAGTCAGAGACTCACTCTGTTGTTGCCCATGCTGGAATATAGTGGCACACTCATGACTATTGCAACCTCAGCCTACTGGGCTTAGGCAATCCTTCCACCTCAGCTTTCCAACTAGCTGGAACTACAGGCACGTGCTACCATGCTTGGCTTATTTTTTGATTTATTGTAGAAATGATGTCTCACCAAGTTGCCCAGACTGGTCTCGAACCCCTGAGCTCAGGCATCAGCCTGTGCTGGTTTACAGGCTTGATTAGGATTTTTAATGTGTATCAAATTATCCATAGATATTATTTTTTTCTCTTGGGTTTCCAAGCCATTTAATAACCTATTGACTATTACCACTCATGTTTGTGTGTGTGTGTAAGTTGGAGTCTCATTCTGTTGCCCAGGCACACTCATGGCCACCCCAGTGTTGACCTGCCAGGCTCCAGCAATCCTTCTGCCTCAGCCTTCCAGCTAGCTGGAACTACAGGTGTACATTACCACACCCGACTAGGTTTTGTTTTATTGTAGGGCGAGGTTTTGCCAAGGTGCCGAACCGTGGGCTCAGGCGATCCACTTGCCTCAGCCTCCAAAGTGTTGGAATTACAGGCTGAGTCACCAAGCCTGGCCAACCACTCATGTTTACTTCTGTGATATTCTCAGGCTCTGAGAACTTGGAATTAGAGTAGTCTGGAAAGAAGAAAGGGAGGGACCTTGTTCTTATAGATTCTAAATCTTAGCAGGCAGGGTTAAGACCAGAAAAGGAGCTGGGTGAGATGGCTCATGCTTGTAATCCCAGCACTTTGGGAGGTGGAGATGAGAGGATTGCTTAAGCCCATGGGTTCAAGACCTGCCTGGGCAACTAGGCAAGACCTTGTCTGTACAATAAATCAAAAAATTATCTGGGCGTGGTGGCAAGTGCTTGTAGTTCCAGCTACTTGGAAGGCTGAGGTGGAAGGATCGCCTGAGCCTAGCAAGTAGAGGCTGCAGTAGCTGTGAGCGTGCCACTGCACTCCAGCCTGGGTGACAAAGTGAAACTCCAACTCAAAAACAAACAAACAAAAAAGACCAGGAAAGGAGCTACAGTCAAAACTAGTCATCCTGGAAGAGTAAGAATAAAATGTACTGAGCACCCAGTTTAGGATCAGAAATACGATTTTAATCTAGCTCTCGTATTTCAGAGAAATATTTTCTCTAGTATCCCACCCAGTAGAGGAAAGGCATGGACAATCTGATCCTGCCTGTCTTTATTTTTAAGACAAAAGTCTCAACTCTTCCATTTAACATTTATTAGACTTGTCCTAAAGGAAGGACTGTAAATGGATTTCCATTTCACTTTTGTTTTCCTTGATGTCCTTGTGATGAAGGCACAGATGAGTTGGGGAAAGGGTGGTGGGTAGGAAGGATAACCGAATTTATAGGAGGGATTAGCTAACTAGGGATTTACCTTAAACTGTTGACTAGAGTTTGGTTATTTGGTTCCTGTGTTAGATGGGAGCAAGCCCTGTTCATGCTTTTCTTCTTAAAACACACTGTAAACACTAACTTTAATCAGTTAGATCCTTACTACTTAAAATGTGGTCTGTCCAGCAGTACCGACATCACCTTGGAGCTTTCTAGAAATGCAGCTTTTGAGACCCCATTTCAGATCTGTTGGATCTGTTAACAGGTTCCCCAGGTGATTCATAGATTCATACATCTAATGGTTTAGAAGCACTGAGTTAGACCCTGAGAGCTGAGAGTAAAATTTCCACATTAAGTATCAAGCTGAGGACTTGTGTATGTCTAGTAAGATTTCAGTAATCTCTGAGTGTGGGAGACCACCACCAATTGTCTTGTGGGTGCTTTAGGGACCCTGGCTCCCTTTGCCTGCAGTCCAGACAGTACCCATAGTGGAGCCATTCACAACTCCCAGCATACCTCTGCAACCTTATCTCCAGCCATTCAGGTGTACCTTAAACTTCTCACAACTCTCAGTCATCTTGCTTAAGATATACATCTGTCTGTCTGTCTCTCTCCCTCCCAGCAAAGCTACTTTAGCTGTAAAACCCAGCTGAAATCTTTTCTGGTACTTCTTCCCCAGTTTCTTCATGTTGGCAAAGCTTTGTGCTGGTACCTCTGCTTGAGGACTGTATCTGATACCTGTCATGTGCCCAGCTCAGGCAGATATTCAGTAAACCTTTGTTGAATAGCCCCTAGGTTCTCACTACCTAGCTGAACTTGGGGGCCAGCGTTTTGTTTTCTAGGTTTATTGAGAAGAGTGACAACAATCTTCTGAATACTTAAAGATTTGGAATGTTTGAGGGATTCTAAATCTTACACAGTTTCTGTTCCCTTTTGTTCATTTCATGGTAGAAGGAGAGAGGGCCAATAGTCCTTGCCTAGGTTCTTGATGGTTTATTTTCAAAGGGATAACAGAAATGCCACTAGCAATTTTGGTAACCAGAGAAGCTAGGCCTTTCTGAGGTTGATGGCCTGTTTTCTTTATAGCTGGCAGTGTGTCTGTGCCTGCTCTCCTTGAACTGTAGCCCAGGTGCTCTCTCAAAACCTGGAAAAGGAAATCCCTACCCCTTCTGCCATGTCTCCCTAGGCTACTAAAGCAGCATGTACCCTGTGCATATAGCCTTCTAGCCTTCTGCAGAACACTGGTACTCTGCCAGGGCTGGCCAGTCCTCTTCTCCATCTTAGTCACACTGCTTCAGCCCTGATAATGCCTAGTGCCTGCTGCAGCTTGTGCTGCTTGCAGTAGATTAGTGTATGCTTGTTCCTGGGTCCATTTCCTGTTTCTATTCTAGTTGCTGGTGGCTCAGCTCTGCTTCCTGCCTGTGTATCTCACACAGATTCCTCTTGCTGGAACCTTTTGTTTTCTTCGGAACAACCTCAGACTGAAAAGCAGCTGAGTCTTACCTCTAGTATAATGGCTTCTGGAATCAGTCCTACAGAGGACTGATGGGAAGTACCTCCTCCTCACTAAACATACCATTTGAATTTGACTCTGTTTTTCATTTGTCCCCAACTCTGCTACAGGAAACCGTAGACTAAAAATTGGCATAAGAAGATATCTTGGGCCAAACTTGTCCTCACTTCTTTAGCCACACAGGGTTGTTAGGAGTGCCCTGGTTCTTTTGTACCTGGAGCTTTTAAATGTATTTCCCACTGCTGAGGAAGACACTTAGTATGCTATCTAACCCAAGCCTCCCTAAAGACCAGATGATACTTATTTTGGGTTGGGCAGGTAATGCCATCCTCAGCAGAATAACAGCCTGCAGAGAACATAGGAATGGAAGAGAAAGCATGTGCTGACTCAACCTTCATCCTGTGTGAGCAATTCAGCCCCCCCCCATTCCCCCAGATATTAGGGTGGCAGGGAATAAGTACAAGCAAGTTGTATAAAGGGAGTAAGTAAAGGAGGTTGTCCTGAAACAAATGTATTAAAAGGTCTAAGGTTTCCCCCCTTTCTTATTTTCCCCCAGAAAATGTGTTTTGTGAATATATTTGTTCTCCTTTGAAACTATTCTTATTAGCAACCGGGCTCGGTGGCTCAGCCTATAATCCCGTGCCTTTGGGAGGCTGAGGTGAGTGGATTGCCTGAGCCGGCGGGTTCGAGAC
>NW_007047410.1:51800-64278 GCF_000164805.1 Carlito syrichta
CCTGGGCAACTTGGCGAGACCTCATCTCTACAATAAATCAAAAATTAGCCAGGCGTTGTAACGCGCGCCTGTAGTTCCAGCTACTTGGAAGGCTGAGGCGGAAGAATTGCCGGAGCCCAGCAGGTTGAGGCTGCGGTGGCCGGGAATGGCCACCGCACTCCAGTTTGGGTGACAGAGTGAGACTCCAACTCAAAAAGAAAAAAAAAGAAACTATTCTTTTGGGATCATTTGATAATACTGACTTTATTTTTTTTATTTATTTTTTATTTTTTGAGTTGGAGTCTCACTGTCGCCCAGACTGGAGTGCAGTGGCCGCTCCCGGCCACCGCAGCCTCGACCTGCTGGGCTCCGGCAATCCTTCCACCTCAGCCTTCCAAGTAGCCGGAATTACAGGCATGCGCTACCACGCCCGGCTGATTTTTTGACTTATTGTAGAGATGCGGTCTCGCTGCCCAGGCAACAATCCACTCACCTCAGCCTCCCAAAGGCGCGGGATTACAGGCTGAGCCACCGAGCCCTGCTAATACTGACTTTAGATAGTGTGTTTCTGTACTGAACCCTAGTCTTAGATATGTTTCATAGAGAGAGATTTAATATAGGGAATTTGGGGCTGAGTGCAGTGGCTCTTGCCTGTAATCCCAGCACTTTGGGAGGCCTAGGTGAGAGGATTGCCTGAGCCCACGGGTTTGAGACCAGCCTGGGCAACTTGGTGAGACCTCATCTCTACAATAAATCAAAAAAATTAGCTGGGCATGGTGGCACATGCCTGTAGTTCCAGCTTTCCGGAAGGCTGAGGTAGAAGGATCACCCGAGCCCAGCCGGTTGAGGCTGTGATGGCCGTGACTGTGCCACTGCACTTCAGCCTGGGCGACAGAGTAAGACTCTGACTTAAGGTGGGGGGGGGAATTGGGGCTTACAAAATCACTTGAAGGAGTGAGGGAGCATGCTCTAGGATTGGCCTCCAGGAACCTGGACCCAGGTTTGACCTACTAGGAGAAGTCCTACCTCTGAGCCACAGGTTGATTGCTCTTAAGTCACACCCCAGGGATCAGTAAGCTGAAATCAAGAAGCAGTAGCTGCTGCTGCCAAAACCAGCACCCAGTTAAGTGGAGGATAGAACCAAAATGCTACTACAGAAACAAGTGAAGGAGACAGAAATATGGTCTCTGCCATACTTTAATCATATGAGTCAACTTCTAATTAGCAGAATCTGAATTGTATCCAAAGCCTGTCTTAACAATTCTTGGAAATTTAGTTTTTAAGCTTTTTAACCTCTACTGTTAGGGCAAGAATAGTATAGAGACAGCAAGAGCTAGTCCAACAGAATATTCGCAATACTAACATCCCAATTCCCCTGTCTTCCCTTCTACCTCCCACTTTAATATGAGGAACTCAAGGCCCAGAAAGGGTAAGGAACTTGTCCAACCAAGATCATTAAGTAAAAGAGAACACTGGGTTCCCTGACTTCTAGTCCAGTGCATCTATTGTTAGGACCAATTCTGCAAAGGATCAGCACAAAAAAAAAGAAAATTTTATTTTTAGATCAAAAACCATAGTTTATTTAGAAAGTAAATTACAAAGAGAGAGAGAGAGAGATTTACCTCTCCAAAGTAGGGAAGGAGGCCAAAGCTAGGAAACATGTCAGGCATAGCTCAGAGAGCCACGAGGACACACCAGAGTTTAACAAACCAATGACATACACAAAAAAATCTTTTAAGAAAAGGAGGAATACTATATTCAGAAGATATACTTTGCCTTCCTTATTCTTTTATCTTTGGAGAAAGGGAAGGAGGTGTAGAGAATGAGGTTAAGATTTATAAGCAAAGTCAGTAATCCTATAGCTTCTGGATTTAGATCTGCTCTCCAAACGGATGTAGGAAACATTTACTCTGGAAAGAAGAATCCTCAAAAACTAGAATCTCCTGAAATTCCTGAGTCAACATATGGATGCACTCAGCTGCCATAGTGACAGTGGCTTACCTTTACCTATTTCCCCTTCCTTTTTCTCTCCTGTTGGTGCTTTTCTAACCTTCTGCAGAGCTGACTAGGAGATTACTCCAATGAAGCACATGCCCTGACTTTTGCATAAAAGACCAACCAAATTCAGAAAACCAGCCCCAAGATATGTGGTTGCCAAGCTGTTTCATGTTTGTCCTTAGGGGACTTGGGTGCCTTTTGAACATGAAATGAGCCAAATCCACCTAGAAATGCTATCTTTACAGAAATCACTAGGGCCCCTTAAGCCAAAGTGAGAATCTGTTCCTTAAAACTTGGTCCAGCCGGGCTCGGTGGCTCAGCCTGTAATCCCACGCCTTTGGGAGGCTGAGGTGAGTGGATTGCCTGAGCCCGCGGGTTCGAGACCCGCCTGGGCAGCGAGACCTCATCTCTACAATAAATCAAAAAAATCAGCCGGGCGTGGTAGTGTGTGCCTGTAATTCCGGCTACTTGGAAGGCTGAGGCGGAAGGATCGCCAGAGCCCAGCAGGTAAAGCTGTGGTGACTGGAAGCGGCCACTGCACTCCAATCTGGGCGACAGAGTGAGACTCCAACTCAAAAACAAAACAAAACAAAACTTGGTCCAAGCTGGGCTCGGTGACTCAGCCTGTAATCCCGCGCTTTGGGAGGCTGAGGTGAGTGAATTGCCTGAGCCCGTGGATTCGAGACTCGCCTGGGCAAGTTGGCGAGACCTCATCTCTACAATAAATCAAAAAATTAACTGGGCGTGGTAGCACACGCCTGTAGTTCTAGCTACTTGGAAGGCTGAGGCGGAAGGATCGCTGGAGCCCAGCAGGTCAAGGCTGCGGTGGCCGGGAGCGTGCCACTGTACTGCAGTCTGGACGACAGAGTGAGACTCCAACTCAAAAACAAAAAAAAAACCTTGGTCCAGAGGGGAAGACCTGTAGGTGTGGAGCTGTAAGCGTAGAAGTAAATAGCTCTATTGTCTTTTTCTCATGTTTCTAAGACATTTGGTGTTCTACCAGAAAGTTGTGATGAAACTGCTATGTGTTCTAGTGCTGTTCCTTTGGGGGCCAGTGCTTGGTTTCTTGATCTGTCCACTTCCTTGGCCTGAACCTGTTCCATCTTTCCTGCCTGTATCAGCATGGAATTGGCTGGTATTGTAATATAATCCGATTGCCATATTGGGGAGCTTTTTTCCAAACTGCTAGCTTCCTTCCCATTTGACCTTTCCCAAGGAAGCTAAGAAGCCATGCCTTGTTGAAGGGGTGGGATCTAGGGGTTGAAGGCTTAACCTTGAGAGTCAGCAAACCTGTGCCCTTAATGGCAGCTTTGATGTGAGAAGAATATTGAATATTGTTTACTGAGATGGGGGAAGATAATTCCTGACATTGCAGGGATGGTAGGAGAAAAACCAAGTTGTCAAATAAAAGGATCAGTGGTCAGAAGCAGAGTTTACACCTGTAATCCCAACACTTTGGGAGGTCAAGGTGGGAGGATCACTTGAGGCCAGGAGTTTGAGACCAGTTTGGGCAACATAGCAAGACCTCGTCTTTACCAAAAAAAAAATAAAAATTAGCCAGGCATGGTGTTCTCTAGTCCCAGCTCTCAGTAGGCTGAGGCAAGAGGATTACTTGAGCCCAGAAGTTCAAAACTGCAGTGAGCTATGATGATCATGCCACTGCATTTCAGCCTGGAAAACAGAGCGACATCTTATCTCCAAAACACACAAATAAAAAGGATCAGTGTTCAGAGAAATCATTATTCAAAAAATAAATATATATGTATTTGGGTTTTTATTCCCCCTCTATCTTTTATTTCTAGGACTTGACTATGGCTCCTCTGTGTTCAGAGTTGTTCTCTTTGTTTTTGTTTGTTTGTTTGTTTTGTTTTTGAGTCAGAGTCTCACTCTGTCACCCAGACTGGAGTCACTACCACAGCCTCCACCTGCTGGGCTCAGGTGATCCTTCCACCTCAGCCTTCCAAGTAGCTGGAACTACAGATGTGCACCACCATGCCCAGCTAATTTTTTTTTATTTATTGTAGAGGTGAGGTCTCGCCAAGTTGTCCTGGCTGGTCTCAAACCCATGGGCTCAGGCAGTCCTCTCACTTTGGCCTCCCAAAGTGCTAGGATTATAGGCGTGAGCCACCAAACCTGGCCTGTTTTGTTTTTTGAGTTGGAGTCTCACTCTGTCACCCAGGCTGGAGTGCAGTGGTACACTCAACGGCCACCACATCCTTGACCTCAGTCTTCCAAGTAGCTGGAACTACAGGCACGTGCCACCATGCCCAGCTAATTTTTTTGATTTATTGTAGAGACAAGTTCTCACCAAGTTGCCTGGGCTGGTCTCGAACCCATGGGCTCAGGTGGTCCTCTCACTTTGGCCTCCATAAGTGCTTGGATTAATAGGCATGAGCCACCAAGCCCGACTTTTTCTCTTGGTTTTAAAGGCCTCGGGTCGATGGCTATCTTTTTTGGTTTAAAATCCTATCCATTCCTTACTCTCAGATCTGTTTGTTCTCCGCCCTCCCTCCAAATATTTGGATTTTATCTAGACCAGTAGGCCATGGTAGGGAGGACCATTGACAAATACAAATTTAGAGTCTGTAACCAAGGAGGCCCTCCAGCACCCTAGTTCTGAGCCATGGTCAGCACAGTGTCAACTTTGCCTTCCTCAGTTGCCCTTCCTTCCTTTCTGGTTGTTAATAATTCTGAGGGGCAGCCAGGCTTGCTATGGTGAGGAGAGCCAGATAATGTGAAAGCCTAAGGCAACACTCCCTCCCCATTATATTTCTCATACCCAGAATTCTACTTGCTTTTCTGTGTTCTTTTTCTCTTACTACCTCTTTTCTTGCCCTCTTTGCTCAAGTTCTAGGTTTATAGCTGATGATCATCATAGAACAAACTGTAGTTGGCCTTCCTTACAGGGAATGCTTGACTTTAAGAAAGTAGGGGGTTCCTAACTTCTTTTCCTTCTCTAGCTTTACAGTGCTCTTGTTTCCTGCTGGGATTACAACAGCCCTATTCCATAAATATGCACTGCTTTTGGCTTCTGTAACTCAGGCCCAGCTCTGACCCAGTTTCAGTTTTTTTCAGATTTGAATTTGTTAACTAGTGACCCTCAAAACACTTTACATTTTTTATCAAGAAGTGGTTCGTGACTGGGTAAGACAGTAAGAAGCCTTTGAGGGGGTAGAGTGTATGCATGGGAAGGGCTGGTCAGGTAGGTAACATGGTATTATAAGCACCTCATGGGGGACTGTGACAAACTGGAGAGCAGGGTTTCAACCTTAGTGCCCCATAGGAGTTCCAGGGACATCTTTTTTTTTTTAGGAAGTTGGAAGTCTGGATTTTAAACATCATATCTCCCAGTTGTTAGACGAGTCTGTATAGGGGTGTTAGACAATGAATTTAAAGTTCTCTTGGACCTGTAGATCTATCCCTGCAGGTTTTTGTGGACTGCCCCATGTAGCTTTGGCTTGTATTTACTCCCTTTGAGTTGATGCCTAGGATTTCTCTGGGATTGGAAGACAGCTGTGGGGAGCACCATCTTATCTATCTTTTTGCCACTTCTCATCGTGTTGGTGTTTGTTTTATTGGTTTGGGGCGGGTGTGGGGGTATAGGGGAAATGTTGAGCAGAAGCACTCAATGTGATTAAACTTCCAGCTGAGCAGATCTGTGGGAGTAGAATATCGACCCCTGGAAAATCAATGGCTGCTGCCATGCCCTAGCCACTATTTGCACAGGGGCTCCCACCGCAGGAATGCAAGCAATCCAGCAGTCTTTCTTCTTTCCCCTATTCACCTCAGCAATGCCCTGAGCCTCCACCCAAAGGGTCAGACTTACCTCAAGAGATTTTGCTGAGGTGGGTTAGAATAGCATGTTCCTATTTTTGCAGTTAGATTGAAATTTCTCTGGTGACACAGAGCCCTGCCTCCCGACAGCCTCCTTTCCAGACATTCCTTCCCTGCACTGCCATGGTTCTAGCAACAGCTTTTACCGAGTAGCCAGGCCTATTAGGGATTATACTTCTGAGGAGAGTCAGTTCCCCTGATGACCTCATTGGAGGTCTAGAATTCAAGTACCGGTATAGGATAGGGGAACGGAGATTAAGGAAAAGAGAGAGGACTTTATAATAGAGTTTGA
This sequence comes from Carlito syrichta, assembly GCF_000164805.1. Classification (NCBI taxonomy): domain Eukaryota; kingdom Metazoa; phylum Chordata; class Mammalia; order Primates; family Tarsiidae; genus Carlito; species Carlito syrichta. The sequence goes on from NW_007047410.1 coordinate 57,904, forward strand.
GTCTAAAGAGGGTGGTGCTTTTGAGTAGATAATTCACTGAGTATCATTTATCAAGGATCTTGTCTTTTGTGTGCCCAGCATTTTTCTGGTCACTAATAGCCTGATCCTGCTCTGGCCCTATAGGCTAGTGGAGAAAAAAGGAGATAACAGCACAATGCCATCCAGTCCTGTAACCCTGAGTCTAGAGTAGCTTCAGAGGAACTTTGAGCCCTGCCTGTGGGGTGAGAGTGGGGGACTAGGAAAATTGTCTTGTGGCCTTGGTTTAATAAAAGATGAGCCTTCCCATCTTGTAGCGTAAGGAATGGGCCCCTAAACAAGACCCAATTTCCTGCAGTTTAGAGAGTAGTTGCACGGCTAGTTGAAGAGGAGAAAGTATGAGGGTTTGGAATGGCCTAAAATGAGAGCATCTAGAGGCTAGGAATGTCTTGATTTCATTCTCTGAGGCCATGCCTTTGTGCTTGATAACAGGATTAAAACGCGTAGTTTGAATACCCAGCAGAAACCAGACTCCTACCTTCATAGAATTTAACTAATTTTGCTTGTTTCTCTAGATTCTAAGGCATCCTCCCCATAACACTCTGCCCCCTCATACATTCAGAATACCCTTCTGAAAACCCAGGGATGAGGAAAAAGTACTATACCCTTTAATTGGGCATAGAAAAAGTTGGTTTAAGTTAAGAGGTTTACAGGTAAAAAGGTTGATTTGAAATAAACCATGAAAGTTATAGGAAGAGTAGTTAGGAAAGAGAGAAACACAAAGCCACATAAACTTGTAGAATTGGATTATCTAGCATCAGTCTTTGCTTCTATGAAGGAGCTAAATGAGGCCTCATGAGATTATTCAGTTCAGAATCAGGTAGCTAATCACCCAGTGTGTCTGGTGACAGACTGTTGCCTCACCTCAATTGGAGCAAAGTAATCATGGATTTGAACCCATGTTCTTCTGTTTAATAGCTCTCTGTCCTTAAGCCAGTCACTTCTGAGCCTGCTTCTTTGTTAAAATAAAGGTGATACCTACGTCAAGAGATGGTTGTGAAAATTAAATGAGAGTCCACCCCTCAACTTAGGGTTGAACACATAGTAGTCACATATTCATGTCATATTCTTATCTTCCTCCTTTCAAAAGAGAGGGAGATATAAGGGAATTTGCTTTATTAACTTTTTTTTCCCAACACCCTTTGAATTTGGAGATTTGGTCTCCCAGAGATTTCTTAATGAATTTTGACATATATACAGGGATTTCCTCCTATAAGTGGGCCCCTGAAAAGCATTCTGGAGACAACAAGAGTCTAACCCTTCTCTGCTGTGCATTCCCTACCAAGCAGCCAGAAGGTACCAGAAAGAATGAACCTTTATCCCCAGAACAATAGCCTATTGTAGAAAAAAAGAAGAGGGAGCTTGGTGGGGGATCGCATCCTATGTGGTGGTTTCTAGGATACAAAGTTTTTAGGAACTTGGTAGGGTGAGTAGGAAATAGTTATCTGAACCTTCCCTGGAGCAGTTTCTGCTATTCAAACAGTTCCAAGCAGGAGATAGTGCTTAGTCTTAAACTAAAAGGAAGGTGCCAACCTTTGTATGTTTTCTTCCCCTCCCTCACCACTTGCTTAACCCCTGACCTGAAAGTACCACCAGGAATAAGAGGCATCCTATTCTGTGTGTTGATTCATTCTTGGCATTTCATCCAACACTAGCTAGCCTGCTTTCTAGGCATAGATGGCAGTTGATCTGTTGGACTGAGACCACTCCTTGGAACAGCAGTGCAGCAGTTCTATAACTCTAGAGGCTCTACCAGTCTGGGGTGGGTCAGATTTCCCTTCCTTACATTTATAGCAAAGACTAAAGAGAAAAAGGGAACCAATGACTAAAACCTTATCATACCGAAAAAAAATTTTTCGACATTTTTGATAGAGGTAGCCTCTTCTCTTCTGCTACCCTTGACAAATACATTGCTTAAGATTTTATTTTTTTAAAAGTCTCCCAAGCCGGGCTCGGTGGCTCAGCCTGTAATCCTGCACCTTTGGGAGGCTGAGGTGAGTGGATTGCCTGAGCCTGCGGGTTCAAGACCCGCCTGGGCAACTTGGCAAGACCTCATCTCTACAATAAATCAAAAAATTAGCCGGGCATGGTAGCACGCGCCTGTAGTTCCAGCTACTTGGAAGGCTGAGGTGGAAGGATCGCCGGAGCCCAGCAGATCGAGGCTGCGGTGGCCGGGAGCAGCCACTGCACTCCAGTCTGGGCGACAGAGTGAGACTCCAACTCAAAAAAAAAAAAGTCTCCTAAAAATATTTTATTTGCCTTAAGTAATTAATTTTTTCTTAGTCTTTTTTCCTTGAAGTTTGTTAAAGCTGTTGTCTCCTTTCCTACCTTTTTCTTTTCTTTAAGGGTTGTGTTTCCCAACTTCTGTATTCTTCAAGATTTCCTCCCATGCTCCAACATGGGAGCAACCTTGGGGTAGGGGGATCCTGGCAAATTGCTAGTGTTGATTTGGTCATTGTAGACTTTTTTCATGCAAGGATTGTCATATGAGGGAATAAAGCTGAGTTGCAAGTTTCCCCACATTCACTACAAGCATGTGTGTAGGATTTACCTGGTTCTCATGATGGGTGATTTACCTGCCAGTAATCAGCACAATTCAGCAAAAGCTTTTCACATCTAAATGGATGCAAGAACTCCATCTGGGGTTCCTCAAGGATTCAGCCAAACTTGTGGGGAAACCCTGAATCTTAGTACTGCCATGAGCCTGTTCTTTATAATTTCCTATTGCCATTATTCAGTCTGCTCAGCAAAATAAACTGATGTCATCCTCATGTGGCTCTGTTCGGAGATTGTTTAAACTTCCTTTCTCTAATCCAACCCTGATCTAGTATCTTCCTGCTTTGAAAATATACTTTATCAGGCAGCCAATTCGTGTTAGAACTTGAGATTCTTCCTAAGAGAGCACCAGCCATCCCCTCCCCCCTCCCCCATGAGGTATGGATTGTGTGATTTCAGGCATGGTTTTGTTGTGGTGTGAAGAGAAGGTGTTAGCTGCTGAGTTCTGTTTGTCAGCAGAGCCTGACAAACTCATGCTGGCACTCTCTGTGGCTGGGCAACCAATCACAGCTGGAACAGTTATCGTCATGGAGTCCCTATGGGCTTCCTCTATCAGGTCACATCCCAAAATAACATTGGGCAGTATTTCAAGTGAAGAAATGAAGGCTTTCGGGGCTGTAGCCAGCCTGGAGTGTGAGATTCTGTGTGAAATACTTGGACCTGCTCCAGCGCTTTTGATCTGCATGGTAGATGAGCAATAAAATACACGAAACACGTTGGAAACACGTGAGGAAATTCTCCTGGCCCTGCTGCTTCCTTGGAACTGGCAGGCCACTGAGTGGGCTGATCCTCACCTCCCATCTCTCAGCAGGATTATACTTGGAGGAGAGCAAACCCAGGAAAAACAGATCTTTGCACTAAAGGGGCATTACTACAATTCTTTCAGCAGTCCAGAAGATGCCTATTAGGTGGACTCTTTTGGGAACACTAAGAACCTGAGTGTCCTGAGATGCCAAAGGTGGCCCCACTAGGGAGAATATGAACTTGGATTGATTTAGCTTTTTCTTTATGCTAAATGTGTTGTAGAAAACTGAACTGTTAGGGACATTTGAGATCTGACTCAACAACGAGACATCCGGCTTTTTATGGAACAAAAGACCTGAAAAACTGGCTTTTTGTGGGGTGGAAAGCAGAGGTGTGTCCTATGTAATAAAAAGGACATGAAGTTCAGAACAGTATCTGTTTAGGTAGATTCTAGGGGAGAGAGGGGCATCTTTTGGAAACTTATACCCTTACCACTTCCTCCCATTTCCCAATAAAAATATTTACTATGATTAGCCACCCATCAGGGATTGATGGGTATGTCTTATATCTTATACTGTTTGTGTGTTGTTATATCTCTTATTTCAGAATATTGCTGCTGGTCATTTGTCCCTGACCATATGGTGCTAGTGAGGTTTCATGCATATGCCCCAGGGGTATCATAGACTCAAATTTGTCCAGCTTTCTCATTGTATAAGTGAGAAAACTGAAGCCTGGCTTGTTGCCAGCTTTTCCAAGGTCACAACTGATAAATACCAAAAACCGGGTCTTAGCCTCGTAATTCAAAGGCATGTTGCTTTTTCCTCAGTTCATATAGTGTCATAGCATAATGAAGAGAGAGAGTTGAGCATAGGTTTGAGGGTCCAGCAGGTTGGGGTTCAGAATCTAGTTTCTGCTGCTTACTTGCTGGATGACTTGGGCATATAACCCAATTTTGGGGGGCATCAGTTTCCTCATCTTCAGTGGTATCTATAATCAAGAATTGTAGAAAGTTAAGTAATTCCACAAAGTACCTGGTATATAGTAGATGCTCAAATGGTAGCTTTTGTTAATATTAAATTATTTGCCCCTTTCTATGCTGGAATTCTGGTTCTTAAAATTATTTTAAGCCAACTACTTCTATGCTGACCAGGTGCCATAATGAAAGTGACAGTTTGAGAGATTGGCCTCAAATCACCCAAATCAGAGAGATAAAACTAATGCTGCTTCCTTCCACAGTATTATTCTGTACCCAGATATCCCAGCCACATGGAGCTGTTGCTGACAGTGGTTTATTTAGCACTGTTTCTCCAAGGAACTCAGGGTACTTTACTGAAACTGGCAGCTTTCTTCAGGGTGCCTCTGCCACTCTGAAAAAGCAGCCACCTCTTTGCCAGTCACCATTACATCCAGAGTCCTGAGACCCCAGCCCCAAGGGCTGCAGAGGTTTTCTTTAGTCTTCTGGGATCCCTCAGCTTGACTAGGGACATTCTCCATGTAGATCTATCATGAACCTGGTTTTTTAACAGAAGCTGAAGGGCCACCTCAGTTCCTGCCCTAATCTGATAACCGTGGTTGGTGGTTTTGTTTCGTTTTTTGTTTGTTTGTTTCCTCAGTTCTTTAGTAGGTCTCCAAACTGAACCGAGTTTCCTTGAAGGCAACAGAAAGACAGCCAACGGGGTCTTTGGCTTCACCTGTAATATCTGAAATGTGTTTGCCATAAGAGTGTTCATGTTTTACTTTTGTATGATTAAAGACAAAAATGTTTAAAACAAAGCACTTAATTTTTCAAAGCCATTTGAACAGAACCAGGTTCTTGTCTTATGGATGGAGCCTTTATTCCTATTCTATTCTAAAATACACTTCTTTTTTCTGTAAGTAGCTCTTATTAATAAAAGCTGGAGTTTTGTAAGGAATGGAGACTGGGAAAGAGTAGATGAAGAAAGCTACTGGTCTCTAAAACAGCACTGGGCTGTGTGTTCTGTTATGAACTATAAGGTCTACCAAGTGCTTTTTGAGGCCCTTCCTATACCATTGGCTCTTGTCATCTTGCTGCCTCTTTGAGTTTATTCTTCTTGTCTTGGAGGCCACATATCCTGGATATAATTTAGCCTTCAAAACGAGGATGGAATCCCTCTCTCTCAAGATGAACCCAGGGCTCTTTATAATTCCAGGTACTTTAGTCCTCTGAGAAAGATGTCCTTTGTGGTTACCCACAGGTTGGCCTCTTGTTCTCTTTTATGCTGGAACTAATTCTGATTGCATTTTTAAAGTAGGCTATGGTATACCAGGTCTACATCTTATCAACAAGAAAGTTATCATTTTCTGACTTCACTAACATTGACAGCTTGACATAGACACAAATGCATACCTACCTGCCTGCCTTGCCTTTAGAGTAAACTTTGTTTCCATAGAGCTCAGCAGAAATGCTCCCAGCCTAGTGCAGTAGCCACATGGTTTGTGGAATGTCCAACCAGCCTGGATACTTAAGGGGAGCACTTAAGAGGTACCCTCTGACCTCTAGTGTTGCTGTCACATTCTGGTGTCCCAGTCACTTTGAACTGATCTTTCCAAGGTGAGCTTGTTTGTATGAGTAGAAATAGATTCAAATCAGGCCAACTTGAATCTCCTTCAGATGTGTTTCTTTAAGAGAATTCTTAACCATTTAAGTGTCAGGGTTTTCGACCTTTCTTCAACGTAATTTGTTCCCGGTCTGAAATGGTATTGCTAAACAATGTACATGGAACAGGGGTTGTGGGTGGGGTATATATCCTGGAGTGAATATTTTTCATATTGAGCTCCTATTTGCTAATGTTAGAAGTTTTTTTTTTGGGGGTTTTTTTTTTCCGACTAGGAGTCTCACTGTCACTCAGGCTGAAGTGCAGTGGCATGCTCATAGCTACCGCAGCCTTGACCTGCTGGGCTCAGGTGATCCCTCCACCTCAGCCTTCCAAGTAGCTGGAAGCACAAGCATGTGCCACGACATCTGGCTAAATTTTTTTTTTTTTTTGAGTTGGAGTCTCACTCTGTCGCCCAGACTGG
>NW_007047410.1:64396-96430 GCF_000164805.1 Carlito syrichta
ACTCACCTCAGCCTCCCAAAGGCACGGGATTACAGGCTGAGCCACTGAGCCCGGCTAATTTTTTGATTTATTGTGTAGATGAGATCTTGCCAAGTTGTTCAGGCTGGTCTCGAACCTCTGGACAGGCAATCCTCTCGCCTTCACCTCCCAAAGTGCTGAGATTACAGGCATGAACCATCGCGCCCAGCCATATTAGAGTTTATTGACCTAGAGTGAACTCTCACTGATAATTCAAGATAGGCAAAGCCTACAAATAAATACCAAGTTCTACTGGATGCAGTGGCTCATGCCTGTAATCCTAGCACTTCAGGAGATGGAGGCGGGAGGATTACTTGAGCCCAGGAGTTCGAGACCAGCCTAGATAACATAGCCAGATCTTGTTTCTACAAAAAATTAGCCTGGTGTGGTGGTACACACCTATAGTCCTAGATACTTGGGAGGCTGAGGTGAAAGGATCGTCTGAGCCCAGGAGATCAAGGCTGCCATGGACTGTGATCATGCCATTGCACTCCAACCGGGGTGACAGAGTGAGACCCCTACTCAAATACATACCAAGTTCTTATTGAAAAACATAAAAGCTGGGGAAAAACTGAATTTGTTCAAGTGGCAAGCATTTGTTCACTCCTGTTGTAGACCAGGTGTTAGGAATATAGTTCCAGACCTTCTTGGCAGTTAAGAAATTGACTTTCCACTCACGCCTAGGTGGCTCACGCCTATAATCCCAGCACTTTGTGATGCCAATGTGAGAGGATTGCGAGCCCATGAATTTGAGACTAGCCTGGGCAACTTGGCAAGACCTTGTTTCTACAATACATTTTTTTTTTTTTTTTTTGAGTTGGAGTCTCACTCTGTCGCCCAGACTGGAGTGCCTTGGCCACTCCCGGCCACCGCAGCCTTGACCTGCTGGGCTCCGGCAATCCTTCTGCCTCAAGTAGCTGGAACTACAGGCGCCTGGTACCACGCCCAGCTAAATTTTTATTTATTGTAGAGATGAGGTCTCCCCAAGTTGCCCAGGCGGGTCTCGAACCCGCGGACTCAGGCGATCCACTCACCTCAGCCTCCCAAAGGCACGAGATTACAGGCTGAGCCACCGAGCCTGGCTACAATAAAATGAGCCAGATGTGGTAGCGCATGCCTGTGGTTCCAGCTACTTGGAAGGCTGAGGCGGAAGGATCACTTGAGTCCAGCAGGTAGAGGCTGTGGTGGCCATGATCATGCCACTGCATTCCAGCCTGGGCGACAGAGTGAGATTCCTACTGAAAAAAGAAAAAAAGAAATTGACTTTTCCATGCATTATATCTCTATCTTACCTCCTACCTCTTAAGTTACAAAGTATGGTGACTTGGAGTGATTCCTTGGTAAATAGAGGTTATAATGACCTAGTATAATAATCACATATCATAGAAGGAGAAGGATCTGTTTTCCTTACTTATGAACATTCTCTTGTTCCAGGTGCCATCCCGGCAGCATTTTGTAAAGTTTCCCATTGGAAAAAGAACTAAAGCCTCACTGAAATAGCTACTTTTGGCCAGTCATGATGATTCACGCCTGTAATCCCAGTACCTTGGGAGGCCAAGGCAGGAAGATCTCTTGAACCTAGGAGTTGTAGACCAGCCTGGGCTACATACAAGATCTCCTCTCTACAAAACATTAAAAAATTAGCCAGGTGTGGTAGCACGTACCTGTAATGCCAGCTACTTATGAGGCTGAAGTGGAAGGATCATCTGAGCCCAATAGGTTGAGACTGCTGTGAGCTGTGATGTTGCCACTGTACTCCAGCCTAAGGAACAGAGTGAGACTCCAACTCGGGGGTTGGGGAAAAGGTGCTTTCTTGCTTTCTTCCTTTTTTTTTGAATCAGAGTCTCACTTTGTTGCCCAGACTGGAGTGCAGTGGCAAGCTTACAGTCACCACAGCCTCGACCTGCTGGGCTCAGGTGATTCTTTCACCTCATCCTTCCAAGTAACTGGAACTATAGGCATCTGCCACCACGTCTGGCTATTTTTTCTTGATTTATTGTAGAGATGAGATCTCACCAAGTTGTCCATGCTGGTCTTGAACCCCTGGGCTCAGGCAATCCTCTCACCTCGGCCTCCCAGAGTGTTGGGATTACAGGCTTGAACCACCACGCCCGGCATAGCTGCATTCTTATGACTATAGAAGTTAGGACTGGGGAAGAAGATGAAAATTCTAGATCTGCTTTTTTTTTTTTTTGAGTTGGAGTCTCACTCTGTCACCCAGACTGGAGTGCAGTAGCTGCTCCCGTCCACCACAGCCTCTACCTGCTAGGCTCCGGGGATCCTTCTGCCTCAGCCTTTACAAGTAGCTGGAACTACAGGCACGCGCTACCACGCCTGGCTAATTTTTTTTTTTGATTTATTGTAGAGATGAGGTCTTGCCAAGTTGCCCAGGCGGGTCTCGAACCCGCGAGCTCAGGCAGTCCACTCACCTTGGCCTCCCAAAGCGCTGGGATTACAGGCTGAGCCACCAAGTCCAGCCTAGATCTGCTTCCAAGGGGATAGAATAGGCATTGGGAAATGTAGGTTTTTATAAATAAAGTTTTATTAGGACACAGCCACACCTGTTTGTTTACATGTTGTCTAACTATTACACTACAATGGGGCAAAATTGCGTCGTTTTAACAGACTATGTGGCCCACGATCCCTATGATATTTTCTATCTGGCTCTTAAGAGAATTTGCCATATATGTTATAATGTCATGACTAAATAAAATGTGCAGTATGTTTGCTCTTGGTTATTTAAGGAAAATGCTAAACAAGTATAGGATTGTTGAAAGAAGAATCTTTCTGCCTAATATTACTAATCTGCATTCTTATGTGTATATTACAGGATCTGTCTGGTTCAATAGATGATCTCCCCATGGGGACAGAAGGAGCTCTGAGCCCTGGAGTGAGCACATCAGGGATTTCCAGCAGCCAAGGAGAGCAGAGTAATCCAGCTCAGTCTCCTTTCTCTCCTCATACTTCCCCTCACCTGCCTGGCATCCGAGGCCCTTCCCCATCCCCTGTTGGCTCTCCCGCCAGTGTTGCTCAGTCTCGCTCAGGACCACTCTCGCCTGCTGCAGTGCCAGGTACCGTCAAGTACTGGACTTTGGGGAGAGGGAAAGATAACTGGCCCAGGTGATATTAGGGAGCCCTGGTCATCTACTGGCAGGGAAAGCATCTCTAGATCATGTCTGCATGGTTTTCCCTTAGCATTTGGAGAAGGGAGATGGGAACCTGTTGGCTGGTCTCTTCGTTGTGGTACTAGAAGGTGCTTGGCATCTCCATGAACCATTTCCAGCTCTGAATTAAGCCTTCAGCTAGAAATTCTAGACTTAGATGATTTGTTCTTTCTCTCTTTGTTTGGAGCAGGCAACCAGATGCCACCTCGGCCACCCAGTGGCCAGTCGGACAGCATCATGCATCCCTCCATGAACCAATCAAGCATTGCCCAAGATCGAGGTGAGAATTTGGGCTTTGGGGAGGGGTGGGGAACTGTCCAAGGCAGACACTTGAATAACCTATGTAGTAACTTTTGAAGAATTGTATGGCCATGAAGCTTAGGACAATCCCAGCAGCAAATTGTTTTTACAATTTTTAAAAGTTGACATATAACAATTATATATATTTATAGGATACATAGTGATGTTTCGATACATATAATGTATAGTAACTAGACCAGGGTAATTAGCATTACATCATCTCAAACATTTATCATTTTTTTGTGTTGGGACCCAGCAGCAAATTGTGATGTTAGAATGAACTTGACCATGTTAATGTCTTGATTTCTTAGTGCTTATCTGTGTTTTAATAGATTTTTCCATATATATTGTACTTCATTTGGTCAGCAATTGCTGAAGACTTAACATTTGCATCTTCACCCATTAGATCACTTACCATTTTTGTATTTTGTCATCGCTCTTTGTTTTTTAAAACTTCCACTTAGCCGGGCTCGGTGGCTCAGCCTGTAATCCCAGCACTTTGGGAGGCTGAGGTGAGTGGATTGCATGAGCCCGTGGGTTTGAGACCCGCCTGGGCAACTTGGCGAGACCTCATCTCTACAATAAATCAAAAAATTAGCCGGGCGTGGTAGTGCACGCCTGTAGTTCTGGCTACTTGGAAGGCTGAGACAGAAGGATCGCTGGAGCCCAGCAGGTCGAGGCTGCGGTGGCCGGGAGTGGCCACTGCACTCCAGTCTGGGTAACAGAGTGAGACTCCAGCTCAAAAATAATAATAATAATAATAAAATAAAATAAAATAATAAAACTTCCACTTAATAGAAACAGTTTAAGCCGGGCTCGGTGGCTCAGCCTGTAATCCCGCACCTTTGGGAGGCTGAGGTGGGTGGATTGCCTGAGCCCACGGGTTCGAGACCCGCCTAGCAACTTGGCAAGACCTCATCTTTACAATAAATCAAAAAAAAATTAGCCGGGCACAGTAGCGCTCGCCTGTAGTTCCAGCTACTTGGAAGGCTGAGGCGGAACGATTGCCGGAGCCCAGCAGGTCGAGGCTGCAGTGGCTGGGAGCGGCCACTGCACTCCAGTCTGGGTAACAGAGTGAGACTCCAACTCAAAAAAAAAAAAAACAAAACAGTTTACATGCCCTGGTTAATGACTTATGTCACTTTGAAGGTGGGTAAAGGGGTACATGACTATATAGCACATCAGACACAGACTCCATTCAAGTAGCTGTTAAAGAAAATGTAGATGGTAAAGTCCCAGGATAATGGGGAAGAGCATTTGTTCCCATTGTACCACATTAATAACTGTATGGGTACCACCCACAAATAGGTTATATGCAGAGGAACCCTCAGATGCCCCAGTACAGTTCCCCCCAGCCCGGCTCGGCCTTATCTCCGCGTCAGCCTTCTGGAGGACAGATGCACACAGGCATGGGCTCCTACCAGCAGAACTCCATGGGGAGCTATGGTCCCCAGGGGGGTCAGTATGGCCCACAAGGTGAGTGTACTACCCAGTTGGGAGTAGGTAGAGGTGAGAGAAGAATCGTTTCTTATCTGATATATTGCCATCCAGGTTGTAAGAGAAGGACTGTTATTTGTCTTAAATCCAGCCAGCCCAGGCCCTGAGGTAGAGTAGGGAAAGTCTTTGAATTTCACTAGGCCTGTGTTTCATCTATAAAAATGGAGATAAGGTGTTTAGCTCACCACTGAGTGTAGACACTTAATAGATGGTAGCAGGGTACATAACAACACAAAGGGTAGCCGGGCTCGGTGGCTCAGCCTGTAATCCCGCGCCTTTGGGAGGCTGAGGTGAGTGGATTGCTTGAGCCCGCTGGTTCGAGACCCGCTTGGGCAGCGAGACCTCATCTCTACAATAAATAAAAAAATCAGCCGGGCGTGGTAGTGCATGCCTGTAATTCTGGCTACTTGGAAGGCTGAGGCGAAAGGATCGCCAGAGCCCAGTAGGTCGAGGCTGTGGTGGACGGGAGCAGCCACTGCACTCCAGTCTGGGGGACAGAGTGAGATTTCAACTCAAAAAAAAAAACACAAAGGGTAATGGTCCTAAACCAGGGGAAGTGAGGACCAGTTGAAGGCCTAAACTTCACCTGCAGGTAGATTACCTAATCCTGACTTAGACTCCACATTTCTATAATAAAATAAAATTAGAAATAAATAAACACACTGGGGGTAAGGGCGGGACAGGGATAAAAATAAATAAACACACACACACACATTATATAAATAGATGGTAGCTATTGATTATTACAATTTTTTTTTAAGTGAATCAGTCAGAATAGCTCATTGCTCAAAATTAGCCCTAGGTACATCAAAGCACAAAAGATGGGATAGAATCAAGATGAGTGTATAGAAAGAAACAAATTCCTCTGGGGATTGAAGAGGCTGTTTTAGCAAAGCCAGCCTTATTCTGTGCTGCCTGTAAGATGAGGTAACAAGCCAGGTGTGGTGGCATGTGCCTGTACCAACTACTCAGGAGGCTGAAGTGGGAGGATTGCTTGAGCCTAGGAGTTGAAGGCTGCAGCAAGCTATGATTGTGCCACTATACTCCAGCCTGGGCAACAAAGTGAGACTCTATCTCTAAAAAAATAAAAATAAGCCGGGCTTGGTGGCTCAGCCTGTAATCCCAGCACTTTGGGAGGCTGAGGTGAGTGGATTGCCTGAGCCCGCGGGTTCGAGACCCGCCTGGGCAACTTGGCGAGACCTCATCTCTACAATAAATCAAAAATTAGCTGGGCATGGAAACGCTCGCCTGCGTTCCATCTACTTGGAAGGCTGAGGCAGAAGAATCGTCGGAGCCCAGCAGGTGGAGGCTTCGGTGGCCAGGAGTGGCCACCACACTCCAGTCTGGGCGGCAGAGCGAGACTCCAACTCAAAATAAATAAATAAATAAATAAATAAAAATAGCTGGGCACAGTGGCTCACGCCTATAATCCCAGTACTTTGGGAAGCCGAGGTGAGAGGATTGCCTGAGCCCATCAGTTCGAGACCAGTCTGGGCAACTTGGTGAGATCTTATCTCTACAATAAACTAAAAATTAGCTGGGCACGGTGGCACATGCCTGTAATCCCAGCTATTTGGATGACTGAGGCGGAAGGATCACCTGAGCTCAGCAGGTCGAGGCTGTGGTGGCTGTGAGCGTGCCACTGCATTCTAGCCTGTGTGACAGAGTGAGACTCCAACTAAAAAAAAATTAAAAATAAGCGATAACCAAGATCTTTACATGCTCTAACTCCGCTTTTCCCATGGAGATGAAGGCCACCATGAAGTTAGCCTCTTTTCTGGACCAAAATATTGAATGATTCCCATTGCTTGAAGTTGTAGAGATGAGAGATACTAGTGAGTTGCTGGTGAGTCACTAACCACGTCTCTGTGTCTTCTTTCCCTCCCCGCTTAGGAGGCTACCCCAGGCAGCCAAACTATAATGCCTTGCCCAATGCCAACTACCCCAGTGCAAGCATGGCTGGAAGTATGAACCCCATGGGTGCTGGAGGTCAAATGCATGGACAGCCTGGCATTCCACCTTATGGCACACTCCCTCCAGGGAGAATGAGTCATGCCTCCATGGGCAACCGGCCTTATGGCCCTAACATGGCCAATATGCCGCCTCAGGTTGGGTCAGGGATGTGTCCCCCACCAGGGGGCATGAACCGGAAAACTCAAGAAACTGCTGTCGCCATGCATGTTGCTGCCAACTCTATCCAAAACAGGTAAGACCTGGGCAGTGAAGAGGGTGTCAGTGCAAGAAAGTCCATTGTAGAGCCATTTAGATCATTGAGATGCTTCTGTACCTAAATATAAGTAAATATACATTTTATTGAGAGCTCTTTAGAAAACTAGGTTTCCAGCCGGGCTCGGTGGCTCAGCTTGTAATCCCGCGCCTTGGGAAGCTGAGGTGAGTGAATTGCCTGAGCCCACAGGTTCAAGACCCGCCTGGCCAACTTGGCGAGACCTCATCTCTACAATAAATCAAAAAATTAGCCGGGCGTGGTAGCGCACGCCTATAGTTCCATCTACTCGGAAGGCTGAGGCGGAAGGATCGCCGGAGCCCAGCAGGTCGAGGCTGTTGTGGCCGGGAATGGCCACTGCACTCCAGTCTGAGCGACAGAGTGAGACTCCAACTCAAAAAAAAAAAGAGCTTTATAAAGGACAGGTTGTTTTGATTAGTAAAATAAGTCTTCAGAGTAGGTGGTTTCACTTCTATCAGTCAAGTTTTTGGTTTCCAAAAGGATTCTTAATGATACACGTGACTTGAATCTGTGATGTTAAAAATAGAGAATGGTAGGGTTATCATTTGCTGTCTCTCCTACTATTCTACGTAGTCCTGTGTGTTTGACTCTGGTGCTAAAGTGCAGAAGGCTTGTGTGATTAGGTTTAGTGACTTGGAGATTCATCTCCTTCTTTGACCACTGACTTAAGTGAATATGAGTACTGTTATTCAAGACTCCATTTCCATGCACCCCATTTTTAGTGTCTGCCTTTCTTAAAATAAATGTTAGTGAGATGTTGATGAACCAGGGTGCATAAGGTGAGATTGACTATAAAGAAGTGAATCTGGTGGAAATGCAAAGTTTGAGTTAAACCCATCAAGAAATAAAACAAAGCCATTTTCAGGTGCTATGCTGAGTGTTCCAGACTGGTTGGGACTATGTATAACCAAGAATAGCACATTTGAGCATTTCATCATCTAGGATTTTTGTCTTAGTGCTCTTAAAGGAAAATACAACTTGACTTTGGAGGTGGCTTTGAGGAAGGTAGTACTTATAAGACACAGCAATGCTCTGTTCTTAGTATACCCCTTTAAATTGGGCTGTTTGCTATGTATAGCTCAAACTTTTTTATGACATTTTGAGATGGAAGATAATAATACCTGGATATTGCATAGTTCTAGTTTTGTAGATCCTGAAACTTTCCTTTTGAACCTAACTAAATGATCACACAATCCTCTCTGGCTCAAGTCCAAATTGAAAGCTCAATCTTTAACCGTTACCTCTCTTACTTTGCATCTTTTTCCTCAGGCCACCAGGCTACCCCAATATGAATCAAGGGGGCATGATGGGAACTGGGCCTCCTTATGGACAAGGGATTAACAGTATGGCTGGCATGATCAACCCTCAGGGACCCCCATATACCATAGGTGGAACCATGGCCAACAATTCCGCAGGTAAGTCCTAAGCATTCTTGACCCTGGGATTTCTTCAAGAGTAATCTTCACATCACAGCTAAACTTACTGTACTTGAGATTTTTTTTTTCTTTTACAGGGATGGCAGCCAGCCCAGAGATGATGGGCCTTGGGGACGTCAAGTTAACTCCAGCCACCAAAATGAACAACAAGGCAGATGGGACACCCAAGACAGAATCTAAATCCAAGGTAAGGATTTTTAAGGAGTCTTGACTCCTTTCAACTTTGTGTCCCATCCTTTTCAGTGATAGAAAGGAAAAGGAAAGAGAAAGACAAAGATTCCAGCCTTTTATGACACTGATTTAGATAGTCTCTAAAAAAACTGCCATTGTCCCATCTTATCATGAAGGGTCCCAGAATAATAGCTCCATGAATTAAGTGTGAGTCAGCCTAAGGGATCCTAATGTAAATAACATAACATTCTCTTAGCTGTTTATTATGGAGGCAATGACAGACCCTGCAGTATAGAATTGACTATACTGTTTGACCCTCCATTGCACTGTGCCTCCTATACTTGAGCATTGATAGATGGGGTGTACCATGGGCAACTAATTGCTCATCTCTTCCTGAACCTTACTCATAGCAGCAGGAATGGTTGGTCCCCTGTTTTCTTTAAAAGAGGAGATGAGGCAGATGGGGTTTGGATTCTTAGCCTCCCTTTAGTTGGTCCTGGATGTACTGTTAGGCTGTGTGGTAGCCTTGGGACCTGCTCGGCATTTGGGTCATTTGAACCATTTCTGTCTCTGACCGTACCTTTCCTTCCCTACCCTACAAAAGTAGGGAAAATAAAAGATTTGGCTGTTATTTCCTGTTATCTTCTCCTCTGGTTTCCAACCCTTTTGGCCATCAACCTGTCTTGACAGGATGATATTCAAAGTCCTTCAACCAGTTACTAGACCCTTCCTTTCTTTATAGGAAGAATTTCTTTATATTTACTCCATTTCCCCAAGATTGTGTCGAGAGTTTCTCGAGTTCCCTAAAATAGTACCTAAGTATGTGCAGGCTCCTGGGTAGTAGTGTGAGAGTAGTATTGGCTTTGATGTCAGGTGGACAAGTTTGACACTCAGTCCTGACACTTAAAAGTAATAGAATAATTTATAATACCTAATATGTAAAAGCATCTAGCACAGCTCCTAGTACATAACACACAGTCAATGTTAGCTTCCTTTCTTTGCAGGAAAAAAGTCTAGCTCCCTTTTGACCCTTTAACCTTGTGAAAGCAGGGCAGGTGTTGGTGACCACCCCAGAGCAAGAAGCTTTAACACTACCCTGATCAAAAGACTTCTGAGACCCTTAGCATAGGCTTTGAATCTGACCCATTCCTATGAATTTTGACCTGAACCTTCCAGAAATCCAGTTCTTCTACTACAACCAATGAGAAGATCACCAAGTTGTATGAACTGGGTGGTGAGCCTGAGAGGAAGATGTGGGTGGACCGTTATCTGGCCTTCACAGAGGAGAAGGCCATGGGCATGACAAATCTGCCTGCTGTGGGTAGGAAACCTCTGGACCTCTATCGCCTCTATGTGTCTGTGAAGGAGATTGGTGGATTGACTCAGGTGAGTGGGTGCCTGACACTTGATTGCCCCTATGGTTCCAACAAATCCCTTGCTAGGTACTCATTGGCTTCATGTGGTACCATGCATCCCACAGGGACATCATCCTTTCCTGCTCTCTGAGTCACATACTGACAGATATGGGAGCATAGGTCTTCTAGAAGATAAGACAAAGGCAGGAGACTGAGCCCTCCCTGATACTATGAAGCATTAGTAGTACATTTACAGTGTATCTGGCGTCCCACTGGGGTGCAAAGATAAGGAAAATCTGTGGGCATTTTAATTTCATTGGAGGCAATCTGGCATAATAACAAGGGCAGGATTTGTTTTTGAGCCCTGTCTTAGACACTCACAACATACTAGGGGGGACCCCCTCAAAAAAAATTTTTGTTTATAAAAATTGTGTATTTATTCTTACAAGTTTAAATTTTAGTCACTTTCAGAGTGCTCTCCATTTGATGCCGTACACCTACTGAGATGCTTTTTCCACTGCTCAAAACATTTTTTGAACTCATCAATTTTGATGCCTTTTAGTGCTTCTGCCATTTTTTGTTTTACCTTTTGCACATCAGCAAAATGTTTCCCTTTGAGAACTTTTTTTGTGGGGAAACAAAAAAATGTTTCTTGGGGCAAGATCGGGTAAATAAGGAGGTCATGCCATCTTTGGTCAAAAACTGCTGAATACTCAGTGTGATGTGGGCAGGTGTACTCGTAAATCACCCATCATGAAATGGGCAAATGCACTGAAAGAGTCTCAAAAAAAAAAAAATGCCACTGAAACAACACAGTCTTTCACAACAGCGTTAACTGGTACACTGATGCCGATGGATTCCTAAAACACTTAACTAGCAGGGGAAGCCCGTACTAGAAGGGGCCTACCCTCTAAAAGATAATTCTGGGTTTTTGGGGGTTCTACCTCGTATGCGATCTTAAGGTATATAGATCACTCTAAGCCTTAATTTCCTTATTTGTAAAGTATGAATAGTGTGTACCCTGCTAGACTGTCAAAAGTTAGAAATAATAAAAGCTCTCAGCAAGGTTTCTGCTACATATAGTGTCTGCAAGATGCAGTTGTTAAACTTATTCCTGGAAGCTTTCCAGTGGAGATAGGATTTAAGGAGCTGCTTAATAAAAATAGGGGCCCGACACTGTGGCTTATGCCTATAATCCCAGCATTTTGGGAGGCCAAGGTGAGAGAATTGCCTGAGCCCACAGGCTCAAGACCAACCTGGGCAACTTGGCAAGACCTCATCTCTACTATAAATCAACAAATTAGCTCGGCATGGTGGTACGTGTCTGTAGTTCCAGCTACTTGGAAAGCTGAGGTGAAAGGATTGCCTAATCCCAGCAAGTTGAGGCTGCAGTGGACGTGAGAGTGCCATTGCACTCCAGCCTGGGCGACAAAGTGAGATTCCAACTCAAAAAATAAAAATAAATAGAAAGGAAAATGTGATAGGAAATTATGTGTGTAGTTATACTGCATGGAAGATAAGTAAATGGACCAGTCCTTGATCAAAACCTCTGAAATGGACACTACCCAGAGCTTGGGCCTACTCTGATATCTTACTTTTTTGATTTAGACAGCTCGGGAGGTAAACCATTGAGGCAACACTAACAGCACACTGTGCCTTGTAGATGTTCCCCCTGTGTATTTTCTGTAGTCACCAGACCAGAAACTGCTGTTGGATCAGAGTTTGTGGCTAAGCTCAGAGGGAGGTGTGGTGAGGAGGGACTTATTCCAAACCTTCTAAATCAGAAGAGGAAAACAGCTGTCACCAGCAGAAAAGAAAGTGATTGGAATGAAGCCAACCAACAGTCAGTTATGAATTCCTTCTCCCTTCGGGCTTTATTCCCCTCCCCCACAAAGGAAAACAAAACAAAACAAGACACGTGCATGCTGCCACATAACTGGTGTGGGAAGCAGAGCCACAGAAGGCTTCTGAGGTGACCCCAGTCTTATTCCTGCCATCTTCCCTGATAGTGAGTTCTCATAGTTAGGCCTTTCCTGCCTATAGGGAAAAGAGGGTTTTGGGTTAGATTTAGCTTACTTGTGATTGCGTGAGCTTCTGGATTTACTGAATCTACAATGGAAGTACAGAACAAATCCCAATGCCTGGGCCTGTCTTCCAGTTTGCAAAAGGATGCAAACCTTTTAGATGCTATAATAGAATTGATCTCCAAAGACAGACTTCAGAGGTGTATGCTTGCTATTATAAGTTAGTGAAGGCTCCAGGAAGGCAAAAGATGAGTTGAACTTTTCTGAGGGATTAGTAGGATGGAGGTGGAGGGATGGGCCATTCCAGTATACTGGCCCTGATGGCACAGAGATGAGAGGGAGTCTGAATATCCTCCACCCAGGCCATCTCCAACCATGAAGTAGCTTAGCTCAGGTATACTCTAGGAAGTATTCCTAGTCACTTCTACTCCATCTAAGTTGTCCCCCTCTGTGCCCCCTGAAACTGTTCTTTCTGGTACCACAACCTATTGAACTTGCTTTGTAAATTGTGACTGGAAAGCCTTGTTCCCAGCTCTTCAGGGACAGGCTTACTATATAGTGGGTAAATAAGTATAAGAATACAAGAAGAAGGAGACCCGTCTAGCTAGAGCAGAAAGACTAATTATAGGGAGAATGGTCTTGTCAGTGTGCCCTGAAGCTGAGAGAAGGTGGCAGAACTATAGGCTGGCTGCTGAAGGGGTACAAAAGAAATCATAAGATCTTAAACACCTGGGCAGTCGGGACAGTGGTGAGGGAAGGCCTGTAGTTATGTATCATTGAGATGCAGAGGAGCAATAGTACAAGAATGTCACATTTGTAAGGAGCCCCACACTGAGAAAAAAAACCAGATATGAAAATTCCTAGTTTGGCAAAGTAAGTCAAGCAGGGTTGGTCGTTGATATTACAAGAGTCTCTGTTTTATAAAATGTTTTTATTAGTACATTTAAAATAGGAGTTAGATCTGTAGGTCATTTACACACCATTTCTCAGCAATATACTTATGTTAAAAAAAAACTAGACTCTGAATTCTGTTCATATAGTAATTTAGAATTTGCCCATTTTGAATAAACACAGTCTGATAATTGCAATGGAACATGCTGAGGGTAGACTGAAGCCAGCCACAGACTTGATACTTGTTGTGGACTATCCATCAAGTGGGATTAACTTTTGCAATTGCATAAGACCTGTGATTTCTCAAGAGATGAGTACCTTGCAGCCTGATGGGACCTGGGGCTTGTGGATAAGGAGACCAGGTGAAAGGTATACCCCCAACTCTTCTGGTTGGTTATACAGGTCAACAAGAACAAAAAATGGCGAGAACTTGCAACCAACCTCAATGTGGGCACATCAAGTAGTGCTGCCAGCTCCTTGAAAAAGCAGTATATCCAGTGTCTCTATGCCTTTGAGTGCAAGATTGAACGGGGAGAGGACCCTCCCCCAGACATCTTTGCAGCTGCTGATTCTAAGAAGTCCCAGCCCAAGATCCAGCCTCCCTCTCCTGGTAAGGATGGGGTGAGCAGCCCCACCAAGGTTAAGGACTTCTTGTCCTGGCTCCTTATTCAGTGGTGTCTGCCTTCAGGGTAATAGGGGATATGCCAAAGATGTGTGTTCTGCCCTGCCTTACCACAGTGCCTAGCAGGTTAAGCGGGCAGTGGTGACCCTCTTGCAAGATACTCTGCAGCAGCCCTTTAGTTTTAATTTTTGTTGTACATCTGGCATCTTGCCAGATGTTTATAAACTGATAAATGAGAAGGACATGAGGAGTGGAGGGAAACTGACAAATAGCAGCAAGGCAGGGCCATCTGGGAGCTTTGGCCCATGATGTCAGCACCTTAGAATGCAGCTTAAACTAGAACCCGGATTCCCCAGGCAGCTGAGATGGTAATGAATGGGAAGGAGGGAGTGGGGAGGGGATATGAATGGAACTCTGACGGGAGTACATCTGCCCACCCTCCTTTAGAGAGGAGGCTGGGGCCTAGGGAGGCAGAGGAGGGACGAAGGCCAGGATGCCTAGAAAGTGGATGTAAACACTTGTGCCCTGGTGTTAACCTCTGAGGGTGTAATGAGTGCCTGAGATGACTCATCAGCTGGGGAGGCCTCAGCAGTAGGATATCTGCTGCTGGGAATGGTAACTAATGGAAACATTAATTACTGGTAGTTCTGTGCTCCTAAGTTTAGAGGAACATTTGAACCTGAGGGGTGGCAATGTATTGAATGCTTTAAAATAGGAGCTCCTATGCTTCTGAAGTACATCTGCAGGTTTAGGACAAAGTAGACCCTCCCCACCCAGCATTGGGGCAGGGGGGGACTCTGACTGGAGCTTGTGCACTAGTATTACATGGCTTAATAGTTTAGACAAGGTCCTTGGAGAAGTGAAGAGAAATAGCCAGGGAAGCTGGAAGTGACTCAAGGAATCACCAGCATGGTGATGTCATGATGGCCATATCCTTTTATTTAAAATGAGAAGAAACAGAACCCTCCAGTTCCCCTCTTTATTACCTGACTTTGCAGATCCCTTGCTAAGAAGGGTGACTGAGGCTTTAAAGACCTTAGGAAGATCTTTCCTAAAGAGATTCTGGGACATTTGTATTTCTGTGAGAGTTAAACACTTTCCTGTCAAGCAAACTACTCACCCTATATCTCTCTGTCCACAGCGGGATCAGGATCTATGCAGGGGCCACAAACTCCTCAGTCAACCAGCAGTTCCATGGCAGAAGGAGGAGACCTAAAGCCACCAACTCCAGCATCCACACCACACAGTCAGATCCCCCCCTTGCCAGGCATGAGGTAAGGCCAGGGGCAGGGACAGGTGGCTTGGGGTATAAGTGCATGGACACTCGTGTGCAGCCCACTACCTCTGCCTGCCCAGCCAGTGACTCCTGTGTGCTCTGCATGATGTCAGAGGAATTGGTCTTTTTTGGGTTTAATTGATTTTCCTCACTCTGGAGCAGGAGCAATTCAGTCGGGATTCAGGATGCCTTTCCTGATGGAAGTGACCCCACATTCCAGAAGCGGAATTCCATGACTCCAAACCCTGGGTACCAGCCCAGTATGAATACCTCTGACATGATGGGGCGCATGTCCTATGAGCCAAATAAGGATCCTTATGGCAGCATGAGGAAAGGTGACCAATTGCTGTTGACTTTGTACTCTTGAAGATAGAGCAAGGGGAATTGGGGGGATATCTTTTTATTTTTTTTTTATTTTAATTTTTTTTTTTTTGAGTCAGAGTCTCACTCTTTGCCCAGACTGGAGTGCAGTGGGACTGTCAAGGCCACTGCAGGCTCAACCTGCTGGGCTCAGGTGATCCTTCTACCTCAGCCTTTCAGGTAGCAAGACCTACAGGCACATGCCATCACGTACAGCTAATTTTTTTATTTATTGTAGAGGTGAGGTCTCGCCAAGTTGTCCAGGCTGGTCTTGAACCCTTGGGCTCAGGCAATACTCTCACCTTGGGCTCACACACTGCTGGGATTATAGGTGAGCCACCATGTCTGGCCTGTGGCGGAATATCTTGAGAGTGGCTCAGGGTTCTTATCAAGCCATCCTGTGAGATAAGGCATTTCCTGACCTAACCACCGCTCTTCATCCCACCTCCTTTTTTGTCTCCTGCTCCCTGGCCTTGCCTTATCATCCCTTAACAAGTACGTGCTTTTTGCTCATTGGGGCCTCTTCAAATCTCTATTTTGAACTTGTCAGTAAAACAGTGAGATCCCAAACTCTGGATAGAGCCTGGGCCTTTGGAGCCAAGGTGTAGATTACTAGGCCTGCCTAACTACTAGTGTATTTACTGTCTGCCTTTCTGCACTCAGCTCCAGGGAGTGATCCCTTCATGTCCTCAGGGCAGGGTCCCAATGGCGGGATGGGTGACCCCTACAGCCGTGCCGCCGGCCCTGGGCTGGGAAATGTGGCGATGGGACCACGACAGCACTATCCCTATGGAGGTCCTTATGACAGAGTGAGGTAAGCATGACCCCTGCTTCTGTCCACCTCCAGCACCCTGCAACTATATTGGATTCAGTTCACTTCTCCAATTTGTTTAGGACGGAGCCTGGAATGGGGCCTGAGGGAAACATGGGCACTGGGGCCCCACAGCCGAATCTCATGCCTTCCAACCCAGACTCGGGGATGTATTCTCCTAGCCGCTACCCCCCACAGCAGCAGCAGCAGCAGCAGCAGCAGCAGCAGCAACGGTGAGTAAAGCCTGGTTTCAGTGCTGCTATGGCTCAGCCTTGGCCACTTCCTACCCTGATCCTGTTTCTTCCTCCTGTAGACATGATTCCTATGGCAATCAGTTCTCCACCCAAGGCACCCCTTCCGGCAGCCCCTTCCCCAGCCAGCAAACCACAATGTATCAGCAACAGCAACAGGTGAGTATGAAAGCTGGGAACAGACTGGCATGCAGGTCCCCCTTAAAAGCTTGCTAGTAAAGCCAGGCTCGGTGGCTCAGCTTGTAATCCCAGCGCTTTGGGAGGCTGAGGTGAGTGGATTGCCTGAGCCCGCGGGTTCAAGACCCGCCTGGGCAACTTGACGAGACCTCATCTCTACAATAAATCAAAAAATTAGCTGGGTGTGGTAGCGTGCACCTGTAATTCCAGCTACTTGGAAGGCTGAGGTGGAAGGATCGCCAGAGCCCAGCAGGTCGAGGCTGTGGTGACCGGGAGCAGCCACTGTACTCCAGTCTGGACGACTGAGTGAGACTCCAACTCAAAAAAAAAAAAAAAAAGCTTGCTAGTAAACGAATGTGTTGAAGTCTAAGAAGCTCACTTTAGATACTTTTCTCACTCAAGTAGCCAGTTCTCCCTAAGAAGCCAAGTCCTCAATCTCTTCCCTGTTTGAAGTCCAGTCAGTCTCCCTAGTTCTCCAAAGAGGCTAGAAACAGACTTATTTTGATTTTTAGGTTTTGTACATTTTTCTACTTAGAGCAAGGGAGAGGAGGAGAAATTCTAGTGCTATCTTTCAGAAACCACTGCAAAAGATAATTTGTAAAGGTGATTCCTTTGTTCTCTTGATGTCTATGCTATGTCTTCTCTTCTGCGGGGCAGAAGTAAACCAAGCAAGTAATCTGGTTGTAGCCATCTTGGCATCTGTGGGCTTTGTGTTCCTGAGTGCAGAGTATTAACTTCCTCTCTGCTTGTCTCTGCCTCAGAATTACAAGCGGCCAATGGATGGCACATACGGCCCTCCTGCCAAGCGGCATGAAGGGGAGATGTACAGCGTGCCATACAGCACTGGGCAGGGGCAGCCTCAGCAGCAGCAGTTACCCCCAGCCCAGCCCCAGCCTGCCAGCCAGCAACAAGCTGCCCAGCCTTCCCCTCAGCAAGATGTATACAACCAGTATGGCAATGCCTATCCTGCCACTGCCACCGCTGCTACTGAACGCCGACCAGCAGGCGGCCCCCAGAACCAATTTCCATTCCAGTTTGGCCGAGACCGTGTCTCTGCACCCCCTGGTTCCAGTGCCCAGCAGAACATGCCACCGCAGATGATGGGTGGCCCCATACAGGCATCAGCTGAGGTTGCTCAGCAAGGTACCATGTGGCAGGGGCGTAATGACATGACCTATAATTATGCCAATAGGCAGAGCACTGGCTCTGCCCCACAGGGCCCCGCCTATCATGGTGTGAACCGAACAGATGAAATGCTGCACACAGATCAGAGGGCCAACCACGAAGGTCCATGGCCTGCCCATGGCACACGTCAGCCCCCATATGGTCCCTCTGCCCCCGTTCCTCCCATGACAAGGCCCCCTCCATCTAACTACCAACCCCCACCGAGCATGCAGAATCACATTCCTCAGGTATCCAGCCCCGCTCCCCTGCCCCGGCCAATGGAGAACCGAACCTCTCCTAGCAAGTCTCCATTCCTGCACTCTGGGATGAAAATGCAGAAGGCAGGTCCCCCAGTACCTGCTTCGCACATTGCACCTGCCCCTGTGCAGCCCCCCATGATTCGGCGGGATATCACCTTCCCACCTGGCTCTGTTGAAGCCACACAGCCTGTGCTGAAGCAGAGGAGGCGGCTCACAATGAAAGACATTGGTAAGGAGACCTCCCTTTCCGTCTTGTCCATTGTTCTCTCCATCCTAATACTCTGGATGAAGTTAAATCTGGTCCAGAGTTAACTAAAATAGAGCCAAAGAACTTTGGGTAGGGAAGAAATAAGCTGATTGAAGGTTTTCCTTCAAAGCATTGCCATGTAATGGAGTCTTAGCTTAAAAGCCATGAGGGGCCGGGCGCAGTGGGTTCACTCCTATAATTCCACCACTTTGGGAGGCAGAGGTGAGAAGATTGCCTGAGCTCATGGGTTCAAGATCAGCCTGGGCAACTTGGCAAAACCTCGTCTCTACAATAAATCAAAACTTAGCCAGTTCCTTAGAAGGCTGAGGCAGAAGGATCGCCTGAGCCCAGCAGGTCGAGGTTGTGGTGGCCATGAGTGTGCCACTGCACTCCAGCCTGGGCAACAGAGTGAGACTCTGACTCAAAAAAAAAAAAGAAAGCCCTGAGGGGCAGATGTATGTCATGTCCTAGATAGGAATTGCCTTCCACCTTGTGTTATCTTCAGAGTAGCCTGACTGATGGGGCAGCCCTGGGGGTGCCTCCAGCCAACCTGGGCTTGGTGGATGGACGACATGGAGGTTTATTTCAGGAACCCCGGAGGCATGGCGGGTAATGATGTCCCTCAAGTCTGGTCTACTGGCAGAGAGCACATGGGCGTTAGACACCATTAACATCCTGCTATATGATGACAACAGCATCATGACCTTCAACCTTAGTCAGGTGAGTACAGGTATATGCAGAAGATTGAAAAGGCCTGTGATCTTTTTGAAGCACTGGGAATATCTTAAGTGACGCCAAGAATGAAGCCATCTCTGACCACCATGGTCTTTTCTCTGTCTCCTTCTCTCAGCTATCTTTCATGCCAGTACTGTACTTCCTTTACTACTGGGTGTGGGCCCAGAATATTGAGAGCAATGATAATTTGTGTAAGGAATCATATTTGATACCTTAACATAGGATTGAATTTAGAGGGAATTTGGAAGATAGTTTTTGGTATTAGTAAAAAAACAGCACCGGACGCGTTGGCTCATGCCTGTAATCCCAGCATTTTGGGAGGCGGAGGTGAGAGGATTGCCTGAGTCCAGGGGTTTGAGACCAGCTTGCACAACACAGCAAGACCTCGTCTCTACAATAAATCAAAAAATTAGTCAGGCGTGTGGCACACGCTTATAGTTCCAGCTACTTGAAAGCCTAAGGCAGAAGATCGCCTAAGTCCAGCAGGTCCAGGCTGCAGTAGCCATTAGTGTGCCACTGTACTCCAGCCTGGGCAACAGAGTGAGAGTGTAATTCAAAAAAAAAAAAAAGGACTAGGCATGGTGTCTCATGTCTGTAATCCCAGCCCATTGGGAGGCCAAGGTGAGAGAATTGCCTGAGCCCATGAATTTGAGATCAGCATGGGCAACGTGGTAAGACTGTGTCTTTACAATAAATCCAAAATTAGCCAGGCATGGTGGCTACTTGGAAGGCTGAGGTGGAAGGATCACCTGAGCCCAGCAGGTGGAGGCTGTGGTCACCATGAGTGTGCCACTGCACTCCAGCCTGGGTGACAAAGTGAGACTCCAGAACAAAAAAACCACAGATTTATTGATGTCAGTGAGGACATTGTATTTTCTAGACTACCAAGAACAACCTGTGGTCTTTTATCAGTGAGCAAAGCAATTTTCTTTCCTATTTTTTTCTTTCTTCTTCTAATCTGAATAGGAAGAGTCTTTAGTGATCTCAGTTTCCTTCGGTGTAGAATTGGGTGGGGGGTTTATTTGCTAATTCTTGAAAAGCTAATTTTCCAGGTCCACCCTCCACAGGATGTGCACCTGCGGGTGTGCTAGGAAAAGTTTGTGCTGCACAATTCTACTTTTTCTTTTGATCATCCTTAGTACCTGCCAACCTTGTATATCCATATCAACAAATGAATATTGAACTGGGTGTGGTGGCTCACGCCTGTCATCCCAGCACTTTGGGAGGTGGAGGTGAGAGGATTGCCTGAGTCCAGGGGTTTGAGACCAGCCTGGGCAACTTGGCGAGACCTTGACTATACAATAAATCAAAAAATTAGCCAGGTGTGATGGCACACAGCCTTGGAAGGCTGAGGCAGAAAGATCGCCTGAGCCCAGCAGGTCGAGGCTGCGGTGGCCATGAGCATGCTACTTCATTCCAGCCTGAGCAACAGAGTGAGACTCCTACTCCAAAGAAAAAGTATATTGTTATTAATAGTTGCCATTTATTGTCCTTTTACTTTGTGCCAGCTCCTTAGTGTTTTGTTTCGTGTCATCCTCACAGCAGCCATCACAGACAGGAGATGTAGTCATTTAGAGATGAATAGATAGACCCAAAGTCTTATCCTTGCCCAAGTTCACACAGTTGTCAGCAGAATCTGTCTGATTTTAAAACTGATTTTGTTTCTTTTGCACAATATTGCCTCACGTGAGAAAGAAAAGGACTAAATTTTGATTGAACAATTTCCATGTGCCAGACACTTGACATATTCCATTTAGACCTCAAAACAATGCAGTCAAGTTTAAGAATTTCCCTCATTTCATACAGTTCATTCCTAGAAAAGCCAGAACTCAAGACCTAGATCTAATTCTAAAGCCCTTATTTTTTTTTTCCTTCATTCTGCTATACTGTTCAGCCAAAAATTAATCTGATTGGAGAGGAGTGTTTTTTCTAGAGTTAAATAAATAGGGCCGGGCTCAGTAGCTCAGCCTGTAATCCCAGCACTTTAGGAGGCCAAGGCGAGTGGATTGCCTGAGCCCAGGGGTTTGAGACCAACCCAGGCAACTTACAAGACCTTGTCTCTACAATAAATCAAAAATTGGCCAGGCATGGTGGCAAACGCCTGTAATCCCCTCACTTTGGGAGACTGTGATGAGAGGATTGCCTGTGCCCAGGGGTTCGAGACCAGCCTGCGTAACTTGGTAAGACCTCAACTCTACAATAAATCAAAAAAATTAGCCTGGCGTGGTGTTCTATGCCTGTAGTTCCAGCTACTTGGAAGGCTGAGGCGGAATGATTGCCTGAGCCCAGCAGGTCAAGGCTACAGTGGCCGTGTGCGTGCCACTGCACTCCAGCCTGGGTGACAGAGTGAGACTCCCACTCAAGAAAATAAATTAGATAAGTGTGGTAGCATGCCTATAGTTCGTCTACTTGAAAGACTGAGGTGGCAAGATTGCGGGAGCCCAGCAGGTTGGCGCTGGGGTGGCCGTGAGTGTGCTACTGCACTCTAGCCTGGGCGACAGAGTGAAACTCCAACTCAAAAAATAAACTAAAATAAATGGCTTATATAATGTTCAGACTGGAATTTGGGTCTTTATAGCACCAGCTTGAACTAGTGTTTGTTGGAGAGCTGAGGTTTATGTCACTCATTATGCTGCCACATTCATGGAGGTATAGCCTTGTGAAATGTTGGGGACCTTAGAAAAGAGAGTAGTGATCATCTGGCCACATTACATTCTCTTCCTAGCTTGTGTTGGGTCATCTCACTGTGCCTAGGCTAGGGCTCCACTTGGCCATGAGATGTAGAGAATGTCCTAAAAGAGTTAATGACAGTGACCATCAGATGGGAAACTGGCCTGGTGACGAAAGGTAGAAGATTGGGAAAGAGGAGGCTGAGAGGTTGGTGGC
Organism: Carlito syrichta; assembly: GCF_000164805.1. Taxonomy (NCBI): domain Eukaryota; kingdom Metazoa; phylum Chordata; class Mammalia; order Primates; family Tarsiidae; genus Carlito; species Carlito syrichta. Next base: position 86,287 of record NW_007047410.1, read on the forward strand.
ACTAGTGAGGTGCAAAGCTATCAGCTAGCATCCTCATCCTGCTGTAGGCAGGCTCGTGTGAGAGCAGACTGGCAGAAAGCAGAAGGAAGCACTTTGTGCTGAGCATAGGAGAGATTAAGAGAAACAATTTGCTCAGTGGAGAACCTTTGGGAAAGGAGCAACTCTGCCTCTCCCAAGTAATACAGATCTCTGACCTAGAAAGAAAGGGAGAGTGATTAGATAGAAGACTTTGGAGGTCTCTCAAGTTAAAGATTGTCTTCTTAGGCTACTTTTCTCCCTTAATTTATTCCTGTTCTTTCTCTTTCTAGCTCCCAGGGTTGCTAGAACTCCTTGTGGAATATTTCCGACGATGCCTGATCGAGATCTTTGGCATTTTAAAGGAGTATGAAGTGGGTGACCCAGGACAGAGAACACTACTGGACCCTGGGAGATTCAGCAAGGTGTCTAGTCCAGCCCCTATGGAGAGCGGGGAAGAAGAAGAAGAACTTCTAGGTCCTAAACTAGAGGAGGAAGAAGAGGAAGTAGTTGAAAATGATGAGGAGATGGCCTTTTCGGGCAAGGACAAACCAGCTTCAGAAAATAGTGAGGAGAAACTGATCAGTAAGTTTGACAAGCTTCCAGTAAAGATCGTACAGAAGAATGACCCATTTGTGGTGGACTGCTCAGATAAGCTTGGGCGCGTTCAGGAGTTTGACAGTGGCTTGCTACACTGGCGGATTGGTGGGGGGGACACCACTGAGCATATCCAGACCCACTTTGAGAGCAAGACAGAGCTGCTACCTTCCCGGCCTCATGCACCCTGCCCACCAGCCCCCCGGAAACATGTCACAACAGCAGAGGGTACGCCAGGGACAACAGAACAGGAGGGGCCCCCACCTGATGGCCCTCCAGAAAAACGGATCACAGCCACTATGGATGACATGTTGTCTACCCGGTCTAGCACGTTGACCGAGGAGGGAGCTAAGAATGCAGAGGCCTCCAAGGAGAGCAGCAAATTTCCATTTGGCATCAGCCCAACGCAGAGCCACCGGAACATCAAGATCCTGGAGGATGAACCCCACAGTAAGGATGAGACCCCACTGTGTACCCTTCTGGACTGGCAGGATTCCCTTGCCAAGCGCTGCGTCTGTGTCTCCAATACCATCCGAAGCCTGTCATTTGTCCCAGGCAACGACTTTGAGATGTCCAAACACCCAGGGCTGCTGCTCATCCTGGGCAAGCTAATCCTGCTGCACCACAAGCACCCGGAGCGGAAGCAGGCCCCACTGACTTATGAGAAGGAGGAGGAGCAGGACCAAGGGGTGAGCTGCAACAAAGTCGAGTGGTGGTGGGACTGCTTGGAGATGCTCCGGGAGAACACCTTGGTCACGCTTGCCAACATCTCAGGGCAGTTGGACCTCTCTCCATACCCCGAGAGCATCTGCCTGCCTGTCCTCGACGGACTCCTACACTGGGCAGTTTGCCCTTCAGCTGAAGCCCAGGACCCCTTTTCCACCCTGGGCCCCAACGCCGTCCTCTCCCCCCAGAGACTGGTCTTGGAAACCCTCAGCAAACTCAGCATCCAGGACAACAATGTGGACCTGATCCTGGCCACACCCCCCTTCAGCCGCCTGGAGAAGTTGTATAGCACCATGGTGCGCTTCCTCAGTGACCGAAAGAACCCGGTGTGCCGGGAGATGGCCGTTGTACTGCTGGCCAACCTGGCTCAGGGGGACAGCCTGGCAGCCCGTGCCATTGCAGTGCAGAAGGGCAGTATCGGCAACCTCCTGGGCTTCCTAGAGGACAGCCTTGCTGCCACGCAGTTCCAGCAGAGCCAGGCCAGCCTCCTCCACATGCAAAACCCGCCCTTTGAGCCAACTAGTGTGGACATGATGCGGCGGGCTGCCCGCGCGCTGCTTGCCCTGGCCAAGGTAGACGAGAACCACTCAGAGTTTACTCTGTACGAGTCACGGCTGTTGGACATCTCGGTATCACCGTTGATGAACTCATTGGTTTCACAAGTCATTTGTGATGTACTGTTTTTGATTGGCCAGTCATGACAGCCGTGGGACACCCCCCGTGTGTGTGTGTGTGTGTGGAGAACTTAGAAACTGACTGTTGCCCTTTATTTATGCAAAACCACCTCAGAATCCAGTTTACCCTGTGCTGTCCAGCTTCTCCCTTGGGAAAAAAGTCTCTCCTGTTTCTCTTTCCTCCTTCCACCCCCTATCCACGTCACACCTTTCTGTTCCTTGTTCTCTCCTTACTCCCCTCAGGACCCCACCCTATTTGAAAAGACAAAGCTCTGCCTACATAGAAGACTTTTTTATTTTAACCAAAGTTACTGTTGTTTACAGTGAGTTTGGGGAAAAAAATAAAAATGGCTTTCCCGGTCCTTGCATCAACGGGATGCCACATTTCATAACTGTTTTTAATGGTTAAAAAAAAGGAAAAAATACAAAAAAAACTCTGAAGGACAAAAAGGTGACTGCTGAACTGTGTGTGGTTTATTGTACATTCACAATCTTGCAGGAGCCAAGAAGTTCGCAGTTGTGAACAGATCCTGTTCACTGGAGAGGCCTGTGCAGTAGAGTGTAGACCCTTTCATGTACTGTACTGTACACCTGATACTGTAAACATACTGTAATAATAATGTCTCACATGGAAACAAGAGAAAACGCTGGGTCAGCAGCAAGCTGTAGTTTTTAAAAATGTTTTTAGTTAAACGTTGAGGAGAAAAAAAAAGGCTTTTCCCCCAAAGTATCATGTGTGAACCTACAACACCCTGACCTCTTTCTCTCCTCCTTGATTGTATGAATAACCCTGAGATCACCTCTTAGAACTGGTTTTAACCTTTAGCTGCAGCGGCTGCGCTGCCACGTGTGTATATATATGACGTTGTACATTGCACATACCCTTGGATCCCCACAGTTTGGTCCCCCTCCCAGCTACCCCTTTATAGTATGACGAGTTAACAAGTTGGTGACCTGCACAAAGCGAGACACAGCTATTTAATCTCTTGCCAGACATCACCCCTCTTGGTGTGATGCTGTACAGGTCTCTGTAAAAAGTCCTTGCTGTCTCAGCAGCCAATCAACTTATAGTTTATTTTTTTCTGGGTTTTTGTTTTGTTTTGTTTTCTTTCTAATCGAGGTGTGAAAAAGTTCTAGGTTCAGTTGAAGTTCTGATGAAGAAACACAATTGAGATTTTTTCAGTGATAAAATCTGCATATTTGTATTTCAACAATGTAGCTAAAACTTGATGTAAATTCCTCCTTTTTTTCCTTTTTTGGCTTAATGAATATCATTTATTCAGTATGAAATCTTTATACTATATGTTCCACGTGTTAAGAATAAATGTACATTAAATCTTGGTAAGACTTTTGTGAGGCTTTTTATTATTTTCAAACTGTTTAAAAACTTGATTTTCTGTGGGACCAAGGGTGGGAGTGTTCTAGTCCTCTTTTTGCAACTCTCCCTTGGTGTGTGCTATCTCCCCTAAATGGTGGTGTCCTGAATACTGTCATTTATTTACTGTATTCCATTCTAACCTCCACAGTGTAAGTCTAAGCTCTGAGACCTACATAAAAGGCATATTACCTCTTGAAATAAAGAAGGTTTTGATAACAAAGGAATTGATAGTTTAGAAAAAAAACTTTTGGAAGTAGTTGACAAAGGGAAGATACCTCTTTTCTTAGAAATTTTTAACAATTTTATCTAGCGGTAGCCTCCATCTTCAGACTGGCTCCTTTTTTTTTTCTTTCTACATCCAGCAGCAGTATCTTACAGACTGGCTCTTTAACTCCAGACTAGAGCATTCAGCTGCCTTCTTGCCAACTCTGCTTGAAAGTTTAACTTGAACATACCCAAGCTAAAATGTCCTGGCTTCCCCACTAGAAACCTGCTTTTCCCATGTTTTGTTGTTGTTTAGTAAATGGCCACTCCATCTTTTCATTACTTGGTCAAAAAAATTCTTGACTACTTTAATGTCCACATCCAGTTTGTTATAACTCATTCGAAAAATAATCCTCAATCTAGCCACTACCACTGTAGTTCAGGACACTATCATATCTTGGATTCTTGAAACACCTCCTATGCTTCTCCTTTGCCTGGTTGAACCTATTCTCAACACAGCAACCAAAGTCATCCCTATGAAATGTAAGTCAAGGCTGGGCGTGGTGGCTTAAACCTGTAATCCCAGCACTTCGGGAGGCCAAGGTGAAAGGATTGCCTGAGCTCTGGGGTTTGAGACCAGCCTGGGCAACTTGGCGAGACCTTGTCTCTACAATAAGTCAAAAAATAAGCCAGGCGTGTGTCTGTAGTTTCAGTAAATCAAAAAATAAGCCAGGCATGTGTCTGTAGTTTCAGCTACTTGGAAGGCTGAGGTGGAAGGATTGCCTGAGCCCAGCAGGTTGAGGCTGTGGTGGCCATGAGCATGCCACTGCACTCCAGCCTGGGCAACAGAGTGAGACTCCGACTCAAAAAAAAAAAAAGTCAAACTCTTTTAGTGTTTCTCACTCTGAATAAAAGCACAGACCCTTATAGTGGCCTATAAGGCCTTCAGTTATCTACCTTTCTTGCACCATCTTCTCTTCCCCATAGCTCACTCCACTATTACAGGGCTGTTTTCTACCTTGCGTGTTTGTACTTTTCTGTTCCCTCTTCCTGGAATACTCTCACCAGATACCTGCCTGGCTCAAGTCTTTGTTTAAGTGTCATGTGCATAAAATGTGTCCATGTTATTTAGAAGAGCAATCTCTGCTCCCCTGCCACACTTCCCTTTTCTGCCTTGTTTGTCTTTGGCACTTGTTACCATCTCTAGTTTATTACATACTATACTTACCTGTCGCCTTCCACCAGAATGTAAGCTCTGTAAGGATGGTAGTGGGATGTTTTGTTTGCCCCTACATCCCTGTCCTAAGGTATAGCCTGGCACATAGTACCTACTTAATACATAGTTGTTGAATAAAACTGTAGATGTTGGCTAATTGCAGTTTAATGTCACAATATATTGCTTCTCTGCTCATCACCTTCGAAAAACAATGGAGAAACCTTCAGTTTAGGTTTCTTGGGAGATGCCAGAAGCAGTAGCAGAAAATGGTGTTACTGTGGACATTTAGAAGTGAAACTTGAAACAATAGTTTTTTTTTGGTTTTCTATGGGCAGAGTCTTGCAGGTTAGAGTATAATAGCACGATCATGGCTCACTGTAGCCTCAACTCCTGAACTGAAACCATCTTCCTGCCTCAGCCTCCCGAGTAACTGGGACTACAGGTGTGTGCCACCACACCTGGCTAATTTTAAAATTTTTGGTAGGGATGGAATCTATGTTGCCAGGGTTGGTCTCAAACACCTGACCTCAAGCCATTCTCCCACTTCAGCCTCCCAAAGTGCTGGGATTACAGGCATGACCTACTGTGCACAACCTTGAAATTTCTGCCAGGTGCAATGGCTCAAGCCTATAATCCTAGCACTTTGGGAGGCAGAAGCGAGAGGATTGCCTAAGCTCAGAGATTCAAGACCAGCCTGGGCAACTTGGTGAGACCTTATCTCTAAAAGAAGAAAAAAAAAAGTTTCTATTGAGTATCTACTTAATGCTAGACATAGTACATCACAAATAATCCTACCACAGGCCTATGCCCGTGAAGTCAGTATCCTAACTCCTATTTTACAGTTGAGGAAAGTGACTGAGAAAGGTGAAAAGCTTGTCTAAGTTCATACTCCAAGCAAGGTCCACCTGACTCCAAGGCCCATGCTTTTCCCAGGACACCACACTGTACCTCCTTTTTGCATGAGTGGACGGACACCCAGGAGTGTCCTCTAGCTGTGGAGCTCAGTAAGCAAGATTTTTAAAAATTGTATTTACGTGAGGTGAGATTGTCCTAAGAATTTCAATTAAGTGTTCATCAAACTAAGTGAGGCTGTTAATATTTGGGTCAGGGACAGGAATGAGTAATTAGTATTTCTCTGTTAAAAGACGAAAATCTTTATCACCCAAGATGCCTTCCTAGAACTCTTCTAGAAAAAAAATGGGAAGCTTTCCATATCTACATTTTGGTAAGTAAGACTCCTGATGGCAATTTTTGCTCTGAGCCTCTTGAACTCAATTTTCTAGTCTAGAAAGTACATTTCTGGGCTGTGTGTGGATCATTACCTAGGAGTTTGGTTTCCTGGGTTCCTTTCATCTGCTCTCCTGCAATGCAGGGGAGCCTAGCCTGGTCTCCAGTTTCTGACATGGGCCAAGAGAACTGCTAGCCACTGAGCTGTGAGTAATGTGCTTTTGAGAAGTAAATAGAACCCGGCCAGCAGAGAACCCAGGGGTGTGGCCAGTAGTTCTTTTCCCAGACTCCTCCCTCCCCACCCCCCAAATGACCTTAACCTTCTTTCATAGCTGGAGAGCAGCCAAGTCCAGCCTAAACAATACTCTCCACCTCATTGGCTCTTTTGCCTTGCAGCCACTGCCACCCCCAAGTGGCTAAGGCCTTCCCACCAGGCCTCTCAGTGAGGTCAAGGTTTTCTAACTACTGAAAGGCAAACACTGAAGAAAGTGAAAAATAACTAGTGTCTGTGGGCTTTAAAGGAACAGTGTTTGACTCCTGCAATTGGAGGCAAGGCAGGGTCTTTGTCCCAGAGTGGATGGGCATCTTCAAGTGACTCAGCAGAGGCCAAAAAGGATGCTTTTGGTAAATGTCCAAGACCTGACTGGTATCACCCCAGGTGTCAGGATGAATATAAATGTCACCCAGCATCCTTGAAACTGCCAACGAATGCCCTTTTATCCACAGCAAAAAGAAGCATAAAGTTCTGGAAAAGCACAATTGCCTGTCATCCAAAGGCATTAGCCTTGCCTGCTAATAAGCCAGTGTGGTCGCTTTTGCCCCACAACGGCATGGCCTTGGCGCCAACATTCCCAGATAGGGGTCAGCTACTTCAACCCCACAGGATTGGAACCATGGAAAGTTTAGTGTCTGGAAACTGACCTGTTAAGAGTAGATATACTGAGATGTCCCTCTGCCCAACCTGGGGCCAAGGTCACCTCCAGATGTGGAGGCAGGAACAAAGGAAGGCAACTACAGAGAGAATAACTTCTTAAGTGCTCCAGGGAGATAAATATTCCATGAAAACTGTCTTTCTTCTCCATACCTTCAATGGGAAAATCATTTGCTCTCTTTTTGTTGTTGTGAGTTATAACAGCCCATCTTTATTGAGCACTGAAAATCTTATGAAGTAGATATTATCACCTTCATGAGGGCAAAGACTGTGTCTGTCTTGCTCAGTGCTGCAGCCTCATCTCTGTCACACAGTAGGCACTCCTAGGTGTTGAATAAATCAGATAAGATAGGAATGTGGTGGAGGAAAGAGGAGGTTAGGAGTTGTTAAGACTTGGATTGCCCAGCATAGCACATAAAGACTCAGCTATGTGGGGAAAAGGGAAGAGAGGGAAAGTGGTAAAACCGTGAAAGATGAAAATAGTGTAGAGTGATAGAAAGGGAGGTTGGCCGGGCTCGGTGGCTCAGCCTGTAATCCCACGCCTTTGGGAGGCTGAGGTGAGTGAATTGCCTGAGCCCACAGGTTCGAGACCCGCCTGGGCAGCGAGACCTCATCTCTATAATAAATCAGAAATCAGCCGGGTGTGGTAGCGCATGCCTGTAATTCCGGCTACTCGGAAGGATTGCCGGAGCCCAGCAGGTTGAGGCTGCGGTGGCCGGGAGCGGTCACTGCACTCCAGTCTGGGCGACGGAGTGAAACTCCAACTCAAAAAAAAAGAAAGGGAGGTTGGAGACCTGAATTCAAGTCTCATATCTGCACTAGCTGTGTGACTTCAGGCCTGTTACTTCACTTTTGTGATCCTTAGTTCCCTTATCCATGAAATACAGGTATTAAATTAAACAGTTTTATTAATCAGATATGTTTTTTGGGTTTTTTTTGAGTTGGAATCTCACTCTGTCACCCAGACTGGAGTGCAGTGACCGCTCCCGGCCACCGCAGCCTCAACCTGCTGGGCTCCGGCAATCCTTCCGAGTAGCCGGAATTACAGGCACGCGCTACCACGCCCGGCTGATTTTTTTTTTTTTTTTGAGTTGGAGTCTCACTCTGTCACCCGGACTGGAGTGCAGTAGCTGCTCCCGGCCACCGCAGCCTCAACCTGCTGGTCTCTGGCGATCCTTCCGCCTCAGCCTTCCAAGTAACTGGAATTACAGGCATGTGCTACCACGCCCAGCTGATTTTTTTGATTTATTGTAGAGATGAGGTCTCGCTGCCCAGGTAGGTCTCGAACCTGCGGGCTCAGGCAATCCACTCACTCAGCCTCCCAAAGGCACGCGATTTCAGACTGAGCCCGGCTGTTTTTTGATTTATTGTAGAGATGAGGTCTCGCCAAGCTGCACAGGCAGGTCTCGAACCCACGGGCTCAGGCCATCCACTTACCTCAGCCTCCTAAAGTGTGAGATTACAGGCTGAGCCACCGAGCCCGGCTCAGATATGTATTAAGACACACTGTGCAAGGCACTGTTCTAAGTAGTGAGAATACACTGGTGAACAAAGCCCCTGCTCTTCCATTATGTTCAGAACCTTACATCCCTGGAGGGAAACAGACATGGACATCAGTAAAATTGCCGGGCGCAGTGGCTCACGCCTGTAATCCCAGCACTCTGGGAGGTGGAGGCGAGAGGACTGCTTGATCTCAGGAACTTGAGCCCAATCTGGGCAACATAGCAAGAACTCATCTCTACAAAGAATTAAAAAATTAGCCAGGTGTGGTGGCACATGTCTGTAGTTCTAGCTACTCTTTGGGAGGCTGACACAGGAGGATCAGTTGAGCCCAGGAGTTGGAGTCTGTAATGAACTGTGATCGTGCCACTGCACTTCAGCCTGGGCAACAGAGTGAGGCCCTGACTCAAAAGAAAAAGAAAGAGTGAGACACATGAACAAACAGAGTGATGGGATATTACAGAATGGTGAGGAAATGACATCTCTGCTGAGACCCAAATATATTGGGGCTGGCCAAAGGGTGGTTTCATGGTAGAGTGATTCAAGCAGGAAAAATAGCAAAAGCAGATCAAAGCCAGTTCAAGGAACAGAAATGAAATTCTTATCTATCTATTTATTTATTTATTTATTTAGAGTGGGAATCTCACTCTATCACCCAGGCACAGCAATGGCATGCTCATGGCCACTGTAGCCTCAACTTGCTGGGCTCAGGCGATCCTTTCACCTCAGCCTTCCAAGTAGCTGGAACTATAGGCACGCATCACCATGCCCGGCTAATTTTTGATTTATTGTAGAGATGAGAGGTCTCACCAAGTTGTCCAGGTTGGTCTCAAACCCATGGGCTAAGGCAATCCTCTCACCTTAGCTTCCCAAAGTGCTGGGATTATAGGCATGAGCCACTACACCTTGTCGATTTATTTTCTTTTATTTTTTTAATTTTTTTTGAGTTGGAGTCTCACTCTGTCACCCAGACTGGAGTGCAGTGGCCACTTCTGGCCACTGCAACCTCGACCTGCCGGGCTCTGGCGATCCTTATGCCTCAGTCTTCCAAAAAGCTGGAACTACAGGCATACGCTACCACACCCAGCTAATTTTTGATTTATTGTAGAGATGAGGTCTTGCCACGTTGCCCAGGCAGGTCTCGAACCCGTGAGCTCAGGCAATCCACTCACCTCGGCCTCCCAAAGTGCTGGGATTACAGGCTGAGCCACTGAGCCCGGCTATTTTATTTATTTTATTTTGTTTTATTTTATTATTTTATTTATTTTTTGAGTTGGAGTCTCACTCTGTCGCCCAGACTGGAGTGCAGTGGCCACTCCCGGCCACCGCAGCCTTGCCTGCTGGGCTCCGGCGATCCTTCTGCCTCAGCTTTCCAAGTAGCTGGAACTACAGGCGCGCGCTACCACACCTGGCTCATTTTTTGATATATTATAGAGATGAGGTCTCGCCAAGTTGCCCAGGCGGGTCTCGAACCCGCAGGCTCAGGCAGTCCACTCACCTCAGCCTCGCAAAGGCACAGGATTACAGGCTGAGCCACCAAGCCCGGCTATTTATTTTATTTATTTATTTAATTAATTTTTTTTTGAGTTGGAGTCTCACCTCTGTCGCCCAGACTGGAGTGCTGTGGCCACTCCCGGCCACCGCAGCCTCGACCTGCTGGGCTCCGGCGATCCTTC
>NW_007047410.1:96570-98701 GCF_000164805.1 Carlito syrichta
CTCACCTTAGCCTCCCAAAGGCACGGGATTACAGGCTGAGCCACCGAGCCCGGCTAGAAATTAAATTCTTAATTCTCTTTCATTCTAAGGTTCTAGAAATAGTGATGTATTGTTTCATTTTCAGGTTAGGGATTTGTATATTAAATTGTTTCTTGGCCAGGTGTGGTGGCTCATACCTCTAATCCCAGCATTTTGGGAGGCGGAGGCAAGCAGATTACCTGCGCCCACGGGTTCAAGACCAGCTTGGGCAACTTGGTGAGACCTCATCTACACAATAAATCAAAAAATTAGCCGGGCGTGGTGGCACATGCCTGTAGTTCCAGCTACTCGGAAGGCTGAGGAGGAAGGATTGCCTGAGCCCAGTCGGTGGAGGCTGCGGTGGCCATGAGTATGCCACTGCATTTCAGCCTGGGCGGCAAGTGAGACTCAGACTCAAAAAAAAAAAAAGTGGCTGAGAGGTGTGGAGTCTTTCTGGAGCCTGGGATGTACCTCTGTCTCACTTGCTCTCCACAGTTCTGGTAGCTCAGCTGGCTCCCTGTGTAGATGCAGGCTCCATTTTAGCTGCAGACCCTGTAAGGAGACTGAAAAGAGCTGCCTCTTTCACAGCTCACAGACTTGGTGCCCCCAAACCCCCTCCCATCCCACCTACCCGCCTTCCAATCTGACAAGCCAGGGAGCCAGGGTTTTGAGAGCACAAGACTCAGCTTCCTTGCTTTCCTGTCGGAGCAGGAGCCAGAAAAATGAAACAGGAAACAGAGTGGAAAAGGAGGGGGTTGGGTAGCAGAGAAGGAAAGGAAGGAGAAATTGCAGGAAAGGAGAGCTTAATATCTGGACAAAGTTCTACCTCTACAGGATGACGATTGAGCTTTCAGAAAACATTCTGACTTGTCACAAGAGACCCCTGTCCTTTTTACAAATAGATTTTTGAGGGTATTTGATGTGGATAGGGGGAACCCTGAAAATGCATGTCTATTTCCCTTGTAAATTTACACAGCAAGGACAACATTATATCTCAGTTTTGTCTTTGCAAACAGCGTACTGCTTGGAGCACAACACAGACTTCTAGAGATTCAAGTCACAGCCTTAGGACCCAGTCACAAATGTGCCCAGAGGCTTTGCCATTTCACTCACCGGCCTCTGGAGCTGAGAACAAGTGCCTGTCGACTGAAAAACCTGTGGGAAGGGCCTTCTTAACTCCATTTAGCCCCCTTCTTCAACACACAACGAATAAACGTGATTTGTACTTCACCCACCTAACACACAACAAACATCTGAGGGCAGTTTAGGTCTCGGGCCTGAACTGGGTTATAAAGAATCAAAAGGTGCAGTCCCAGGCCTTCACAGAACTGACTGGGCTAGTCTTCTCTTTGCCTGGAGAGGTAGCAAACATCTCTTTGTTCCCACCCACATCAGTAGCTGTTGCCGAAGATAAACCCCTCCCTGAGCCAGGGCTGTGGCCAAAGGCTAACCCAGCCCTTGGCTTCGTGGGGAGGGCAGATAACTGAAACCACAGAAGGCTTTGGAATCCTGAGAAACAAGAAATCTACCAACAGAGAAGGATTTATTATCTGTTTCCTTTAAGAAGGGTGCAAAGTTGTTCTAAGTTTCCGTTACAGGGGTACCAACTGGCCGCTCCCCCCAATAGACGGTTTGGTTGAGTGAGTTAGCTTCTTTTTTTAAATTCTTTTTGGCCCCACTTCCTATGAGAGAAACTGCTTGAGGGAGGGAGGTGAAAGGAGTCCTTGGGGGGTGTTCTCTGAGGTTTTCCTCACCACCCTCATTAGCCACTTGAGGGGGCTGAGAACTGAAGCAGGACAGAAGCTCCCGGGTAGCCAGAGGCGGGGAAAATCAGGGGATCCCCCACTTTCTTCACACCCAGGACGCAGGGTGCCGCTGCCGGCCACAGAAACCCCAAGCAGGCTTTTCTTTGACTATTCAAGGAACATCTATTGTGTGCCGGGCCCTGTGCTGAGCTGTTGTTGCCTGACAGCAGGGAAAGCGCGGCTCCGGCTTCTGTGAAGAGGCCGCGGGGTCAGCCCCCAACTACGTGAGCCTCGGCCCACATCGGGAACGCATGAACAAGAGCCTCGGCTCTGAGACAGCAGCCCCGGCGCACTAACGGAAGGCGGGG
>NW_007047410.1:99035-101393 GCF_000164805.1 Carlito syrichta
CCCGGCGTCAGCTTGGGAGCCCTGGAGTTCTGGGGGGAGGGAAGCTGTCAAACGGAGGCCAAGAGAAATGAGGCGGAGGCCGCGAGATGCGGGGAGCCCCGCCCCTCCGCCATAGCGGCCTGGGCGCCGCCTCTTCCCTTACAGCCTCCCGCCCTCGGCTGCTTCCGGCCCTGTGGCCTGGCGGGGCTCTGCCGGCCCCCTCGGGAATGGCCTCTGCGCTGTGTGCCCTTTGGGGTGAAGGTAGATGCCTGGTCCCCGATGGGGATTGAGTCCGAAAGGAGCCGGCCAGAATGAGCTTCGGACAGGGCTGTGTTGGCAGAAGGCGGGGCCCGACTCGGGACGGCCCCCGAGGCCTCTGGCCCTGAGGACGCTGGGTCAGAGCGACTTCGCCAACCCACAGAGGCTTAGTCTTACTCAGAGGGTCCGGGGCTCCAATTCAACAGGCCTTCCCACATTCCCAGGGCCCACCTACCCTAAGCATACCCAAAGAGCATGCTTTGTCCTTGGAGGAGGTACTGGGCTAGGCGTTGGGAGACCTGGTCGTAATCCTGGCTCCGAAACAGTGCATTCCCTTTGGCGGAGGATGCCGGCTGGTCCCAGGAGGTTTTTTTGTGTGTGGGTGGGTTTTTTTTAATTAAAACCATTTCTTTTGGTAGAGACGAGATCTCTCTATGTTGTCTAGGTTGATTTCTAACTCCTGGGTTCAAACAGTCTTCCTACCTCGGCCTCCCAAAGTACTGGGATTACAGACAGGAGCCACCGTGCCCGACTCTTTTTGCTTCTGAAGCCTCGTGGAGCCGGGGGCGATGCCTCACGCCTGTAATACTAGCACTTTGGGGGACAGAGGTGAGAGGATTGCCTACGCCCAGGCATTCGAGACCAGCCTGGGCAGTTTGGCAAGACCGCGTCTTTACCGGGCAAGGTGGCGCGCGCCTGTAGTTATAACTACTTGGAAGGCTGAGGCGGAAGGACGGCCTGAGCCCAGCAGGTCCAGCTGCGGTGGCCGAGAGCATGCCACTGTACTCCAGCCTGCGCCACAGAGTGAAACTCCGACCCCCCAAAAAAAGGCACCCTCTAAGCAGCTTTGGGTGTGTCACTGGACCCCAGTGAGCCTCAGTTTCCACATCCATAAAATGGCGATGGTAATTATATTGCACTCACTGTCTAATGAGATCTCTGGGGCCTGTTTATCTCACGGGAAAATAAAAGAGTGAAACTAAGTTGATCTGTAAGCGTCATGCCAGCTAAGAGTACGTGATTTGGCAAAGGGGTTGTTGGGCAATGGCTAGTAATTAGCAGAGAGGAAGGATTGGCTAGGTTTGTTTCTACTTGGTTTACCTGTAAGAAAAGTGTGAGCTACAAATCTGTGGTCGCTGAGGCTAGAGTTCGGCACTGGAGAGAGGAAAGGAAGAATGCAAGCCTGATCAAGAGGCAGAGGTGGGTTAAGTGCTTTTTGGTTCCCAACTTCGCTTCCTCGTGTGGGTGGGAAGCGGAAGAAGGGAAAAGAGTGAATTTACTCTAGGATAGGGGAGGAGTAGCCATGCGTGATTTCTCTCGATTTAGAGAGGTATCTGTTAGAAATGGTGGGGTGGATTCACAAACTACCGCCGCTCTTTGAGGTTTTTAGAAACTCGCCTTTGAACTGAATCTTCATGAGCAAACCGATGTGGAATTGAAGGCCCCTCCCTTCCTTCAGGCCCGCTGGAGATGGAGTAAGCAGCAGGCGCCCCCTTGTGCCGAGGAGAGAGTACTGTTGCTGTTGGCCTACTTTGCTCCCTTTCTGGGGAAATTTTATTTTCCTGTGACTTTGTCGTCTCATGGTGGGAGGAATACTTGGGGCAGTGATTTTATATCTAGAGTCAGTCAGTATACTGGTGATGCTGTCCTGTCCCTACCACTTCCACTCATTCACAACACAGGTTTAAGATGCCTGTTTGTGTGCTAGGGGATAGGGTTATGAAACAAAGACCCAAACCTTACAGGCACTTAAATGAGCCATAGCAATACAGGCGACAAGGCACAGGGCAGTGAGAGCATATTATGAAAACATAGCACATAGTCTAGTGGGGATCAGAGAAGAATTCCAGAAACAGGTGATACCTAAAGGTTTGGCAGGTATTTGCCAGATAAGAAAGTCTTCCAGCCTTCCTCCTCACATTTCTCGGTTCAAATAGTTTTTTGTTTTGTTTTTTTTTCAGTTGGAGTCTCACTCTCGCCCAGACTGGAGTGCAGTGGCAGCTTCCGGCCACCGCAGCTTCGTCTGCTGGGCTCCGGCGATCATTCCGCCTCAGCCTTCCAAGTAGCCGGAATTACAGGCATGTGCTACCACGCCTGGCTGATTTTTTTGATTTATTGTAG
>NW_007047410.1:101456-107299 GCF_000164805.1 Carlito syrichta
AAGGCAATCCACTCACCTCAGCTTCCCAAAGGCGCGGGATTACAGGCTGAGGCACCGAGCCTGGTGTTTTGTTTTGTTTTTGAAAGGCATAGGTCTTAGCCAGGGTCAGTGACTCAGCCTGTAATCCCAGCACTTTGGGAGGCTGAGGTGAGAGGATTGCCTGAGCCCGTGGGTTCGAGACCTGCCTGGGCAACTTGGCGAGACCTCATCTCTACAATAAATCAAAAAAAAACTAGCTGGGCGTGGTAGCACGCGCCTGTAGTTCCAGCTACTTGGAAGGCTGAGGCAGAAGGATCGCCGGAGCCCAGCAGGTTGAGGCTGCGCTGTCCGGAAGCGGCAACGGCACTCCAGTCTGGGTGACAGAGTGAGGCTCCAACTCAAAAAAAAAAAAAAAAAGGCATAGATCTTCATCCCAAATTGATGAGCTATCTCTGATGCTCTTGAAAGTTTAAAAGTTCTGTAAAAGCCATTGCTACTTCTTTTAGCCCTAGAAATAGTGAAAAAAAAAAAAAAAAAAAGCCTTAAAGTGCATTCCTGCCTTAGAATGGCTTTGCAGTTGTTTGTACATTGCTGCCATTCCAACAAAGTGATGAGAAATAACAGATTTCTTAATTTGTAGTTGTCAGCCCTGTCTTTGCCCTAAGTTTGTTTCAGCAATATGAACTGGCTGAAGTCCTGCTGAGTGGTGGTTTTCTTTTCCTTCTCCACTTAATTTAACAGACCAGCTGAACACACATCAGAGAGCTAAGCTGGAGTGCGTAGTCATTATGGTCTTCTAGTATGGTTTTTTGCCCCACTTTTGGGACTCTGGTTTGGGATGTAGTTTATTATTCTGGGCAGGAGGGAAAGGGCACACACCAAATAGTAGCAACCACAGCATAGATATGTGTGGCATTTCACACTTTGATCCAATTTGCCATTATGACAATTTTGTGAGATAGGCAAAAAAAGAAAAAAATTTGATTCTGTTTTTGTTTTTCTCTTTTTTTTTTTGAGTTGGAATTTCACTCTGGAGTGCAGTGGCATGCTGCTCATGGCCACTGTAGCCTTGATCTGCTCGGCTTTGGTGATTCTTCCACCTCAGCCTTCCAAGTAGCTGGGACTACAGGCATGTACCATGCCTGGCTAATTTTTTGATTTATTGTAGAGATAACTCACCAAGTTGCCCAGACAGGTCTCAAACCTGTGGGTTCAGGCAATCCTCTCACCTTGGCCTCCCAAAGTACTGGGATTATAGGCGTAAGCCACTGTGCCTGTCCTTGATTCTATTTTTTAATGTGAATAACTGAGGCTCAGAAAGACTAATGAGAAGTCTGGACTTGAACCCAGGTCTTTGGTTCTTATACTCAATAGGCATTTGTTTGTTTGTTTGTTGTTTTTGTTTTGAGTCAGTCTCACTCTGTTACCCAGGCTGGAGTGCAGTGGCACACTCATGGGCACCGCAGCCTCAACCTGCTGGGCTCAGGTGATCCTTTCGCCTCAGCCTTCAAAGTAACTGGAACTACAGGCATGTGCCTCCACTCCCAGCTAATTTTTTGATTTATTGTAGAGATGGGAGTCTCACCAGGTTGTCCAGGCTGGTTTTGAACCCGTGAGCTCAGGCAGTCCTCTCACCTCAGCCTCCCAGAATGTTGGGATTTTAAGCATGAGCCACTGTTCCCGGCCCTCAATAGGCTTTTAACGATTTCATGTGAATTTAGCTTTCTAGCTTCATGGTTATCTGTGTGGAGCTTTTCCAACAAGAATATAGGGCTTCAGGGTGACACCTAGTAAATCCATCTGCCTTCAAGTGATTAAGTTTGCCTTAGTAATTCTGAAGTGGAAGATTCCTATGAAGAATGCTTTCAAGAATTTGCTTTCAGCTTATATGTGACATTTTCCTCCTTTGGTTTTGGAGTTTAGAAGCCTGAGGGGCTCAGTGCCGGTAGCACTCCTGAATTCCTGGTGGTGAGAGGATGTGGCCCCTGGACCCATCGCAGAAGGAGGTGCTGAGGTTTGCAGTCTGCTGCCGTGTACTGACTCTGATGCTGCAGGTCTGTCTCTTATCCTTGCTTATCCTTTGTCCTGAAAGTGCCTTTGCTACATGACTGGGCTGGGCAGTAAAAATGGTCCCTATCTCCTTTCCACCTCCCAGGTGTGCCACTCCATGTGGTTAGGATCATAGAGACATAGAATTTATAGCTGAAAAGTGGGCAGAAATCCCAGAATCTAACTATTCATCCCTTGTTCTATATATGAAGGAGCAGAGGCCCAGAAAGGTTAAATGATTTCCCTAAAGCCATATAGCAAGATAAAAAAGATAGACCCTATGTTTTGTAACTCCTGAGTTAGTGGTCTTTTTGATATATTGTGATGATGTTCTGTAACCAGAGATACTTTGCTTTTTTTTTTTTTTTGAGTCAAAGTCTCACTCTGTCACCCAGGCAGGAGTGCAGTATGCACACTCACAGCTACCACAGCCTCGACCTTATGGGGCTCAGGTAATCCTGCTTCAGCCTTCCAAGTTGCTGGAACTACAAGCTTGTGCCACCATACCTGACTAATTTTTTGATTTATTGTAGAGACAAGGTCTCTCCATGTTGCCCAGGCTGGTCTTGAACTCATGGGCTCAGGCTATTCTCTTGCCTCTGCTTCCCAAAGTCTTGGGATTACAGGCATGAGATTACACACCTAGCTCCCATTTCTTTTCACTGTTTTAAGTGGCCTGATAAGGAAACTGACCAAAAAGAATCTTAAAATGGGTCTATGCTCCTGTTGCCAGGCTGGGGAGATTGACTCAGTGATGACTTTGAACCAGAATCAGCTGAGTTACTGAAAGAACCAAAGGTACTGTTATCCTGTAAATCTGTATCCAGGATAGGGAACCAGGACAACTGGGTTCTAATTCAGATAGTAATTTTGAAAGCAATATCTTTCCCCCCAAAATTTTAAAGTACTACCCATTCTGTTCCAAGTAGTGCTAGGTGGTGAGTGTAAAAAGATATGGTCTCTTTTCCTTTAAGTAACTGACAATCTAATGGGGCAAAAAGACAATTAACAATAAATGCTGCCGGGCTCGGTGGCTCAGCCTGTAATCCCGCACCTTGGGCGGCTGAGGTGAGTGGAATGCCTGAGCCCGCGGGTTCGAGACCCGCCTGGACAACTTGATGAGACCTCATCTCTATAGTAAATCAAAAAATTAGCCGGGCATGGTAGCGGGCGCCTGTAATTCCTGCTACTCGGAAGGCTGAGGTGAGGATCACCGGAACCCAGCAGGTCGAGGCTGCAGTGGCTGGGAACAGTGCACCGCTGCACTCTAGTCTGGGCGACAGAGTGAGACTTCAACTCAAAAATAAATAAATAAATAAATGCATAAATAAATGCTTAGCCAGGCATGGTAGCGCGCACCTGTAGTTCCAGCTACTTGGAAGGCTGAGGCAAAAGGATCCCCTGAGCCCAGCAGATTGAGGCAGCAGTGTCTGTGAGTGTGCCACTGCACTCCAGCCTGGAAGACAGAGTGAGACTCCAACTAAAAAAAACAAAAACAAATGCTGGCTGGGCTTGGTGGCTCAAGCCTATAATCCCAGCACTTTGGGAGGCTGAGGTGAGAGGATTGTCTGAACCCACTGGTTCAAGACCAGGCTGGGCAACTTGGTGAGACCTCATCTTTACAATAAAATTAGCTGGGCGTGGTGTGCGTGCCTGTAGTTCTAGCTACTTGGAAGGCTGAGGTGGAAGGATTGCTTAAGCCTAACAAGTCAAGGCTGCAGTGACCATGAGCGTGCCACTGTACTCTAGCCTGGACGACAGAGTGAGACTCCAACTAAAAAAAAAATAAATAAATAAAATGTTTTAAGCTGGGCTCAGTGCCTCAGCCTGTAATCCCGCGCCTTTGGGAGGCTGAGGTGAGTAGATTGCCTGAACCCGTGTGTTTGAGACCTGCCTGGGCAGCGAGACCTCATCTCTACAATAAATTAAAAAATCAGCCAGGCGTGGTAGCGCATGCCTGTAATTCCGGCTACTTGGAAGGCTGAGGCAGAAGGATCGCTGGAGCCCAGCAGGCGAGGCTGTGGTGGCCAGGAGCGGCCACTGCACTCCAGTCTGGGTGACTGAGTGAGACTCCAACTCAAAAAAAAAATAAAATAAAATAAAATAAAATAAAAAATGTTTTAAAATGCTATTTTATTATCCCCAACCCCTATGTTCAGCTTTAACACTCAAGCTATCATATCACATCCCTAGTTACCCTTCATTGTTGCTGTCAATGACACCTGTTCCTTGAAGATTTTAGCTCCTGATTCAGTGTCACTCTTTCCAGTACTACTTCTATTGATTTTTTTGGTGGCTTCATTATTATTATTATTTTTTTTGAGTTGGAGTCTCACTCTGTCACCCAGACTGGAGTGCAGTGGCCGCTCCCGACCACCGCAGCCTCGACCTGCTGGGCGCCGGTGATCCTGCCACCTCAACCTTCCGAGTAGCTGGAACTATAGGCGCGCGCTACCACGCCCGGCTAATTTTTGATTTATTGTAGAGTTGATGTCTCATCAAGTTGCCCAGGTGGGTCTCGAACCCGTGGGCTCAGACAATCCTCACCTCGGCCTCCCAAAGTGCTGGGATTACAGGCTGAGCCACCTAGCCCGGCCGGTGGCTTCATTATTAATGAAGATGATACATGCAGGCAGTGCTCTGGTCCCTCACTTCCTTGTCCTCTTCCCTTCTAATGCTCTTCTCTTCACCATTCTCATATTGCCATATCCTATACCCCGACTCCTCTCCTGCTAAACTCCTATACTCTAACTCTTTTTTTTTTAAGCAGGATTTGTTGAGAGGACAGAAAAACTCCCACAGTGGGAGGGGACACATAGGCGTTACCTTTTTTTTTTTTTTTTTTTAGTTGGAGTCTCACTCTGTCACCCAGATTGGAGTGCAGTGGCATGCTTACGGCCACTGCAGCCTACTGGGCTCAGGCAATCCTGCCTCAGCCTTCCGAGGAGGTGAAACTATAGGCACACATCACCATGCCTGGCTAAATTGTTTATTTATTATAGAGATGAGGTCTTGCAAAGTTACCCAGACTGGATCTTCTAGGCTCAGGCAGTCCTCTCACCACAGCCTCCCAAAGTGCTAGGATTACAGGCATAAGCCACTGCATCTGGCTGATATTAATTTCAAACATCCCATTCTCTGAGCACTATGTTTTATCTTTACAGCTTACTCCCTCTGGTACCTCAGCTCTAACAGTTCTACCACCCCTTTAGTATTAATAATCCATTGATCATATCACTGTTTCACTGTCTTTCATCCAGGTAAGATTCCATGGTTCATTGTGATAACCATTCCTATGCATATATGCTAAACTCTCTTATTCCCCCTTCCTGTGTCTTTTTTTTTTTTTTTGAGTTGGAGTCTCACTCTTGTCACCTAGACTGGAGTGCAGTGGCACGTTCATGGCCACCACAGCCTTAGCCAGCTGGGCTCAGACAATCCTTCTGCCTCAGCCTTCAAGTAGCTGGAACTACAGATACATGCCACCTTGCCAGGCTAGTTTTTGTGATTTATTGTAGAGAGGTCTCACCAAGTATCCCAGGCTGGTCTTGAGTCCCCAGGCTCAGGCAGTCCTCTCGCCTTGGCCTCCCAAAGTGCTGAGATTACAGGCTGAGCCACTGTGCCTAGCCTCCCTGTGTCTTATTTACAAGACAAAAACTCAGCCTTGGTTAAACCAGTTCTCTGCCTACTTCATGCCTGCATCTGTCCATAGAAAAACACATAATTAGCCGGGCTCAGTGGCTCAGCCTGTAATCCCCGCCTTGGGAGGCTGAGGTGAGTGAATTGCCTGAGCCCGCGGGTTCGAGACCCGCCTG
>NW_007047410.1:107633-110703 GCF_000164805.1 Carlito syrichta
TCATTTTGATCTATTGTAGAGATGAGGTCTCGCCAGAGTTGCCCGGGCGGGTCTCGAACCCGCGGGCTCAGGCAATCCACTCACCTCAGCCTCCCAAGGCGCGGGATTACAGGCTGAGCCACCGAATGTGGCCTAACTAGTCTTTTTTAAAGTTTATTTTTATTATTTATTTGTTTGTTTATTTATTTATTTTTGAGCCACAGTGACTCTGTTGCCCAGGCTGGAGTGGAGTGGCAAGATCACGGCTCACCACAGCCTCAACCTCCTGGGCTCAAGTGATCCTTCTACCCCACCTTCCTAAATAGGTAGGACTACGGGCACATGCCACCACGCCTGACTAATTCATTTGTTCATTTATTTATTTATTTATTTAGAATCAGTCTCACTCTGTCATCTAGGCTGGAATGCAGTGGGCACAATCACAGCTTAACACGGCCTCAATCTCCTGGGATCATGAGTCTTTTGCCTCAGCCTCCCAGGTAGCTAGGACTATAGGCACCTGCCACCATAAACGGCTAATTAAAAAAAATTTTTTGTTGTTGAAATGGGGCCTCACTATGTTGCCTAGACTGGTCTTGAACTTTTTGGCTCAAGCAATCCTCTCACCTCAGCCTCCCAAAGTGCCGAAATTACAGGTATGAGCCACCATGCCTGGCCACTAGTCTTTTTTTTTTTTTTGAGTTGTACCCATACTCTGTTGCCCAGGCTGGAGTGCAGTGGCACACTCATGGCCGCCCCAGTGTCGACCTGCTGGGCTCTGGCGATCCTTCCGCCTCAGCCTTCCAAGTAGCTGGAACTACAGACATGCACCACCACGCCTGGCTAATTTTTGATTTATTGTAGAGATGAGGTCTCACCAAGTTGCCCAGGTTGGTCTTGAACAATAAATCAAAAAATCAGCTGGGCGTGGTGGCATGCGCCTGTGGTTCCAGTTACTTGAAAGGCTGAGACGGAAGGATCACCCGAGCCCAGCAGATCAAGGCTGCCATGGCCTTGAGTGTGCCACTGCACTCCAGCTGGGCAACAGAGTAAGACTCCTACTCTAAAATAAAATAAAATAAATAAAAAAGTTATCTAACCAGGCGCAGTGGCTCACACCTATAATCCCAGCTCTTTGGGTGGTAGAGGCAAGAGGATTGCCTGAGCCCAGGGGTTCGAGACCAGCCTGGGCAACTTGACGAGACCTCATCTCTACAATAAATCAAAAAATTAGCTGGGCATGGTGGCACACACCTGTAGTTCCAGCTACTTGAAAGGCTGAGGCGGAAAGATCATGTGAGCCCAGCAGGTCGAGGCTGTGGTGGCCATGAATGTGCCACTGCACTCCATCCAGCCTGGGCGACAGAATGAGACTCTGACTCAAAAATAAATAAATAAATAAATACTATTTGTGCAATTATGAATCCCAAGTTTATATCTCTAGTCCTGATCTCTCTTCTGACCCACAGACTCATAGAGCTCACTGCCTAGTTGACTTCTGCACTAGAGTGTCCATCTCAAACTTGACTAGTCCAAAACTGAACTCCTGACTCCCACCCCCCAACAAGTCTTTTCTTCCTCATTTTATTAAATGGCAGTTCTTCCAGTCACTCAACCAAAATTCTGATTTTTCACCCCACAGGCCCTCTTCAATGGCATCATCCCAGATCACCATGCAGAAGCTTTCTCTCCTCCTCGTCTGGCCCCCTCAGGCTCTGTGGACCAACTTGTGGAAAGTCTTCTGGGTGGCCTGTCTCGCTGGGATGCTGAACACTTCCTGTTCATTGCCGAGCATGGCTACCTGTATGAGCACAACTTTGCCTTCTTTCCTGGTTTCCCTTTGGCCCTGTTGGTGGGAACTGAACTGCTGAGACCCTTGTGGAGTTTGCTGAACCTTCGCAGTTGCCTACTAATTTCAGTGGCATCACTCAATACCTTGTTCTATGTGCTGGCTGCAGTTGCACTTCATGATCTGGGCTGTCTGGTTTTGCACTGTCCTCGCCAGGCCTTTTATGCAGCGCTGCTCTTCTGCCTCAGCCCTGCCAATGTCTTCTTGGCAGCTGGTTACTCAGAAGCTTTGTTTACCCTCCTGACATTCAGCGCCATGGGGCAACTGGAGAGGGGCCGAGTGTGGACTAGTGGACTCCTCTTTGCCCTTGCCACTGGTGTACGCTCCAATGGGCTGGTCAGTGTTGGCTTCCTCATGCATTCTCACTGCCAAGGATTTGTCTCTTCCCTTATGGTGCTGAATCCCCTGAGACAGCTCTTTAAGCTGATGGTCTCTCTGTTTCTGTCAGTGTTTACAGTTGCCCTTCCTTTTGCCCTCTTTCAATATTATGCCTACACCCAATTCTGTCTGCCAGGCACAGCCTACCCTGTTCCTGAGCCCTTGGTACAGTTAGCTGTGGACAAGGGCTACCGGATTGCAGATGGAAATGAGCCACCTTGGTGCTTCTGGGACCTTCCCCTAATATACAGCTATATACAGGATGTCTACTGGAATGTTGGCTTTTTGAAATACTATGAGCTCAGGCAGGTGCCCAATTTTCTACTGGCTACACCAGTGGCTATACTGGTTGTCTGGGCAACATGGACATACGTGACCACCCACCCTTGGCTCTGCCTTACACTTGGGCTGCAAAGGAACAAGAATAAGACCCTAGAAAAACCTGATCCTGGATTCCTCAGTCCTCAGGTATTTGTGTACCTGGTCCATGCTGCAGTGCTGCTGTTGTTTGGAGGTCTGTGCATACATGTTCAGGTGAGGTGGATTCCTGGCTGGGATGAGAATGAATACAGGCCAAGGACAGGGAAGACAGCTAACTTCTCCTAATTTGAGTGACCCATGCCAAACTTATTCATTCAATAGCTATATGGGTGGCCAGGCTCGGTGGCTCAGCCTGTAATCCTAGCGCTTTGGGAGACCGAGGTGAGTGGATTGCCTGAGCCCGCGGGTTCGAGACCCGCCTGGGCAACTTGGCGAGACCTCATCTCTACAATATATCAAAAAAATCAGCCTACTTGGAAGGCTGAGGCGGAAGGATCGCTGGAGCCCAGCAGGTGAGGCTGCGGTGGCCGGGAACGGCCACTG
>NW_007047410.1:111084-115360 GCF_000164805.1 Carlito syrichta
TCACTTCAGCCTCCCAAAGGCGCGGGATTACAGGCTGAGCCACCGAGCCCGGCTAGTTTTTGGTTTTTTTTTAAGCTCAGAGTATTGTTGAAGTGAAGAGGAAGAAGTAGCTAACTCACTGGAGGAATTAAGAAAGGCATCATATTTAAGCTGGGTCCTGAAGAGTAAAAAGATATTCCATATAAGAAGCAGAGGAGGTAGGGAGGCCAAGACCGAGGATAGCTTGAGGCTGGGAATTTAAAACCAGCCTGGGCAATATAGTGAGAATCTATCTCTACAAAAATTTAAAAATTAGCTGGCTGTGATGGTGTGTGCCCATAGTTCCAGCTACTGAGGGCTAAAGTGGGAGGCTCCCCTGAACCTAGGAGGTTGAGGCTGGATTGAGCTATGATCATGCCACTGCACTCCAGCCTGGGTGACAGAACGAGAACCTGTTGCAAAAAAAAAAGCAAGAGGAGAAGCATCCTAGCACGTGGAAGGGTATGTGTCCAGACATGAAGATTGTGAAAGGACCTGACTAGACTGATAAATAGGAATCAGTACAAGCCAGGTGCAGTGGTTTACACATATAATCCCAGCACTTTGGGAGGCAGAGGTGAGAGAATTGCCTGAGCCCAGGGGTTTGAGACCAGCCTGGACAACTTGGTGAGACTTCATGTCTACAGTAAATTAGCCGGGTGTGGTGGCGCGTGACTGTAGTTCCAGCTACTCTGGAGGCTGAAGCAGGAGGATCTCCTGAGACCAAGAGGTTGAGGCCGCGGTGGCCATGAGTGTGTCACTACACTCCAGTCTGGGCCACAGAGTGAGACTCTGACTCAAAAATAAAAAAGGAATCAGCACAGAGGATATTTCTGGGACCTTCCCCTAATATACACTTACACCCATTTTGGTTTCTTGAATGTTGGCTTCTGGAGATACCCTGAGCTTAGGCAAATGCACAATTTTCAGAGGAGATACCTTTTCCAGTGTTTGGGGTGGTGGCAATAGAGAGGAATGGGAAGAGTTGATCTTACATCTGATTTTTTGTTCTTGGCTGTGGCCCTATCCTTTTTTCCCCATGGTGAGCTCTTCTAAGCAGTTTCTACCTCCTGGAGGCACACACTGGCTGTTTGTAAAGTTCTCTGAGATATGTGGATAAGAGGCACAAGGGAAATAGAAAGTAGTATTCTGGAGGCCGAGCATGGTGACTTAGGCCTGTAATCCCAGCACTTTGGGAGGCTAAGGCAGGATAATTGCTTGAGTCCAGGAGTTGGAAACTAGCCTGGGCAACATAGACCTCATCTCTACAAAAAATAAAAAAGGCCAGGCATGGTGGCTCAAGTCTGTAATCACAGAACTTTGAGAGGCTGAGGTGAGTGGATTGCCTGAGCCCATGGGTTCGAGACCCGCCTGGGCAACTTGGCAAGACCTCATTCTACACTAAAATCCAAAAATTTGTTGAGCGTGGTAGCGTGTGCCTGTAATTCCAGCTACTTGAAAGGCTGAGGCAGAAGGATCACCTGCTCAGCAGGTAGATGCTGAGGTGGCTATGAGCATGCCACTGCACTCCAGCCTGGGTGACAGAGTGAGACTCCAACTCAAATAAATTAATTAATTAAATTTAAAAAATTAGCCAGGCATGGTGGTGTATGCCTGTAGTCCCAGCTACTTGGGAAGCTGAGGCGGAAGGACTGCCTGAGCCCAGGAGGTTGAGGCTACAGTGAGCCGTGATTGTACCACTGTACTCTCCAGCCTGGGAGACAGAGTAAGACTCCAACTTAAAAAAAATAAAAATAAAAATAAAAGTAGTGTGTGTTTGTAGCTGGATTGGCTAGTAGAGTGAATGCCAGTAAGGTTTAGGGTTTCCAGATTAGTTGAGGGAAGCCATTTGGACACTTAGGCTCTGAACATTCCCTGGAGGGAGAATGTTGAGCTACTGGATCCCCTGCCCCTTTCCCTCTGTTTTGCCATCTCCGTAGGATAAGGGAGCCACCTCAGGTTCCCAAGCCCCAAGTCAATAGCTCAGAGTTTACATTCCAGACCCTGGGCTAAAATCAGATCCCATAGAGTTTTTAATATTAATTGGCCCATTATTATAATAGTAACTAGTGTAATTAGACTGTCACAAACTATGTTTGTGACATAGAGGTTGCCTGGCTGATATTACACACATCTTTTTTTTTTTTTTTGAGTTGGAGTCTTCCTCTGTCGCCCAGATTGGAGTACAGTGGCCGCTCCCAGCCACCGTAGCCTCGACCTGCTGGGCTCCTGCAATCCTTCCGCCTCAGCCTTCCAAGTAGCTGGAACTACAGGCACGCACTACCACACCTGGATAATTTTTGATTTATTGTAGAGATGAGGTCTCTCCAAGTAGCCCAGGCGGGTCTCGAACCCGCGGGCTCAGGCAATCCACTCACCTCAGCCTCCCAAAGGCGTGGGATTACAGGCTGAGCCACCGAGCCCGGCTTACACACATCATTTTAAGGCAGATCCTAAACTCTGTTGAATTTTTGTTCCAGTGTAATAGGGCCATAGTTCACCCAGCAGCAGAGAAGACCCCAGTCTGGTCCAGTTTGAGTCGATGACATTCCAATAAACATGGGTTTTCCCCTCTTATGATTTCTAGGTTCTCACCAGGTTTTTGGGCTCCTCTACTCCTATTGTGTACTGGTTTCCAGCTCACTTGCTTCAAGATCAAGAGCCGCTGTTGAGATCCTTAGAGACTGTGCCTTGGAAGCCTCTTGCAGAGGACTCCCCACCAGGACAAAAGGTCCCCAGAAATTCTATCATGGGACTTTTGTACAACTGGAAAACCTGCTCTCCGGTCACACGATACATTCTAGGCTACTTCCTGACTTACTGGCTCCTGGGACTACTCCTACATTGCAACTTCCTGCCTTGGACATGACCTGGAGTCTCCAGAGACAAGCTGGAAGCTGACTTAACCCGGGGGTCTGAAAGTAAAAATACACATTAGAACTGCCTGTGCTGCCCTGGGATCGTTACTCCTCTATTAGAATCTCTCTGGCTGGGCACAGTGGCTCATGCCTATAATCCCAGCACTTTGGGAGGCCAAGGTGAGAAGTCAGTGGTAGGTTTAAAACTGTCTCTGAGCCAGGCTCGGTGGCGCAGCCTGTAATCCCGCGCTTTGGGAGGCTGAGGTGAGTGGATTGCCAGAGCCTGCAGGTTCGAAACCCAGCTGGGCAACTTGGCGACACCTCATCACTACAATAAATAAAAATCAGCCAGGCGTGGTAGCGCGTGCCTGTAATTCTAGCTACTCAGAAGGCTGAGGCGGAAGGATCGCCGGAGCCCAGCAGGTTGAGGCTGCGGTGGCCGGGAGTGGCCACTACACTCCAGTCTGGGCAACAGAGTGAGACTCCAACTGAAAAAAAATAAAATAAAATAAAACTGTCTCTGCTATGTTGATTGACTAGATAGATCCAGGTATACTTTAGACTTGGAATAAGATAATGTTCACCTCCGGGCTCGGTGGCTCAGCCTGTAATCCCATGCCTTTGGGAGGCTGAGGTGAGTGGATTGCCTGAGCCCATGGGTTCGAGACCCGCCTGGGCAGCGAGACCTCATCTCTACAATAAATCAAAAACTCAGCCGGGCATGGTAGCACAAGCCTGTAATTCCAGCTACTTGGAAGGCTGAGGTGGAAGGATCGCCGGAGCCCAGTGGGTCGAGGCTGCGGTGGCCGGGAGCGGCCACTGCACTCCAGTCTGGGCGATGGAGTGAGACTCCGACTCATAAAAAAAAAAAAAAAAAAAAGATAATGTTACCTACAGTAAAAATAGTTACTACTCTAAAATCTGCCCAGCCTGGACCAGAAGGGGCTTTCTAGTGGCTTATACTTCTCCCATTCCTGATCAGCTTTTAGAGACATTTTTCTTTTCTTTTTTTTTTTGAGTTGGATTCTCACTCTGTCACCCAGGCTGGAGTGCAGTGTCACGTTCACAGCCACTGCAGTGTCGACCTGCTGGGCTCAGTTGATTCTTCCACATCAGCCCTCCAAGCAGCGGGAACTACAGGCACGTGCCACCATGCCTGGCTAATTTTCATTTATGTTTTGTAGAGACAAGGTCTCACCAAGTTGCCCAGGCTGGCCTCGAACCTGTGGGCTCAGGCAGTCTACTCACCTCAGCTTCCCAAAGTGCTGGGATTACAGGCTGAGCCACCGAGTCTGGCCTGAATTACCTTTTAAAAAAGCTGCAGTAGCCGGGCTCGGTGGCTCACCCTGTAATCCCGCGCCTTTGGGAGGCTGAGGTGAGTGGATTGCCTGAGCCCGCGG
>NW_007047410.1:115850-117970 GCF_000164805.1 Carlito syrichta
TCATCTCTACAATAAATAAAAAATTAGCCGGGCGTGGTAGCACGCACCTGTAGTTCCAGCTACTTTGAAGGCTGAGGCGGAAGCATCGCCGGAGCCCCCAGCAGGTCAAGGCTGCAGTGGCCGGAAGCGGCCACTGCACTCCAGTCTGGGCAACGGAGTGAGACTCCAACTCAAAAAAAAAAAGATCAACCTAGATAACAACACCTTGTCTCTTCAAAAAGTTAGCTAGGTGTAGTGGCACACATCAGTAGTCCCTACTTGGGACTACTTGGGAGGCTGGTGGGAAGGAAGGATCACCTGAGCCTAGGAAGTTGAGGCAGCAGTGAACTGATTGTGCCACTGCACTCCAACCTGGGCAACAGATTGAGACCCTATCTCAAGAAAAAAAAAGTGCCTTAAACCACAGAATCATCCCAGTCTAAAGCACTTCTGTAGCGGTAACGTGATTTTGGATAAAATATGTCATTTACCTATTTTCAGCAATTAGAACAAACTCCTCCTCCATCCCCAGGTACAACTCAGGAGTAACTTAAGCAATCTTTCCTTTGAATGAGGTAGAGCAGTGACATACATCTGGCAAATAAGACTCCTTGTCCTGCCAGTCTTATGTCCCTATTCTTACTTGATTGGTAGATATGGGTCAGAGGAACCAGCCCGGCAGTATTAATGGGTAAATTGTAGGCAAGTCCAAGGTTGAATGAAATGGTATCTGCCCTGCTTCCTGGCCCCCATGTAGTCATGAGCTTATCACTATAGTGGTAGTAAGATCATTGACCCCTGCCAAACTATTTTTGCCCATTCCTTGAGCCAGGTAAGAGTTTGACTCTGTATCATCACTTCTCTTATTCCCCATTTGAGCCAGAGATTCCAGTAAGCAGAAACTCTTTAAAACAGATGGATAATCATAAGCAGCTTCTGGAGAGCCTTGAGAATTGGAATTTTGACACACTCCCTCTGACCGTGACAGAAAGCTGAACTTGCCAGCTAAAGGGAAGCTCCTGGCTGGGCCCCAGCACCCTCTGTTGGAGCTTCTGGTCAGCCTGGCCAATAAGCATTTCCCATCCATCGTTCCAGCACTAGCACAGCTGAGAGAATTTGGTCCAGAGTCAAATACTTCTGAAAATGTACACACAGATCGGGGCAGCCCTCTGCCTTCTGCCAAGACACTGAGTGCCCTTCTTGGCAAAAGATGATCACCCCTGCCCTAGTGTCCCTCCAGTTGGCAGGAACTATTCTCTCTCTCCTAGCCAACAGTTGCAAATCCAGGGACTTCCACTCTGCATGCAGAGGAAAAAAGTAATTGGGGTCCTGTTTCAGCTCTTTATTGCTGAGGTAAGAGCACTGAGTTCTTTGCTCTCAGATTCTCTTCTTTGCCTCCTTTTCGGGAACAAATGGGGCCTGATAATTCCCCTACTAGAAGAGGTGACTCAGAGCCCACAGGGTAGGTATGATTTCACTGCTCTGGCAATCTCAGCTTAACCACACTAGATCTCATCATGCTCAGAAACCCTGTAACTGAGGAACCCAGCTAGGTGGACACACCAGGTGCGACCTGAAGATGGGACAGTTTTCTAACCTGGGAGGGATCGATCTAGTTGCTGTTCTCTAAGGATCTAAGGAATGGGCTGATTTTATGGCCAGCAGCTGTCCTTTTACCATCCTATTAACAGTCTTTAATAGTCTGGGAGAGGGCCAGGAAGGGCCTAAGGCAGGAAACTTCCTGTTTACCCTGAAGTCTAACAATGCCACAGCTGGGTGGGGCGTCTACAATTTCAGAGAAAAGTCATTTCCTTCGGAGACCCTGCTAAAACAGAAACCAGACACCTCATCTCACATATCTAGGAGTAGATGCTTTTTTGTTCTTTGATGAAGGTGGGAGGAGAGGGAGTGTTTGACTTGTCTTTACTAGTCGCCCTGGAAAAAAAGCCACCTCTTTTCTTGAACAGACTCTCTCACTGTCATCCAAAAATGTAATATGTACAGGGCCGAGGGATTTGAAATTGATTTTATCAGCAATTTTTTTTTTTTGAGTCGGAGTCTCACTCTGTCACCCAGACTGGAGTGCAGTGGCCGCTCCTGACCACCACAGCCTCAACCTGCTGGGGCTCCGGTGATCCTTC
>NW_007047410.1:118106-121908 GCF_000164805.1 Carlito syrichta
GGGTCTCGACCCCGCAGGCTCAGGCAATCCACTCACCTCAGCCTCCCAAGGCACAGGATTGCAGGCTGAGCCACTGAGCCTGGCTAGCAATTTTTTTGAGTTGGAGTCTCACTCCGTCGCCTAAGCTGGGGTGCAGTGGCATGCTTATGGCCACCCCAGCATTGGCCTGCTGAGCTCAGGCATTCCTTCTGCCTCAGCTTTCAAGTAGCTGGAACTACAAGCATACGCTACCGCACCTGGCTAATTTTTGACTTATTGTCGAGATGAGGTCTCATCAAGTTGTCCCGGCTGATCTCCAACCAACAGGCTCAGGCAATCCACTCACCTTGGCCTCCCAAAGTGGTGGGATTACAGGCTGGGCCACTGAGCCCAGCCCATTTCTTAATGCCTATTTTAGGGGAATAAAGATGACTCAGCCTTGCCTCTTTTTAAATTTTGTTTTAAAGTATGAGCCTGATGCCAGGCAAGTTTTTATTATATTTAGAAAAAAAAGTGTAACTGGAAATAAAGGTAAGTCATTCAATACGAATGAGAGCTCTTAAACCCCTGTAATTCTTTTTTTTTTTTTTTAAGTTGGAGTCCCACTCTGTCACCCAGGCTGGAGGGCAGTGGCATGCTCCCGGGCACTGCAACCTCGACCTGCTGGGCTCAGGCGATCCTTCTGCCTCAGGCTTCCAAGTAGCTGGAACTACAGGCACACGCCACCATGCCCGGGCAATTTTTAAATTTATTGTAGAGATAAGGTCTCACCAAGTTGTCCAGGCTGGTCTCGAACCCATGGACTCAGGCAATCCTCTCACCTTGGCCTCCCAAAGTGCTGAGCCACCACACCTGGCCTTAAACCCCTGTAATTCTTTTTTTTTTTTTTTTTGGATTGGTGTTTTTTTTTTTTTGGATTGCTGTTGCCCAGACAGGAGTGCAGTCGCCGCTCCCAGCCACCGCAGCCTCAACCTGCTGGGCTCCAGCAATCCTTCCGCCTCAGCCTTCCAAGTAGCTGGAACTACAGGCGCGCACTACCACACCCGGCTAATTTTTGATTTATTGTAGAGATGAGGTCTCACCAAGTTACCCAGGTGGGTCTCAAACCCGCGGGCTCAGGCAATCCACTCACCTCAGCCTCCCAAGGCGCAGGATTACAGGCTGAGCCACCGAGCCCGGCTCCTGTAATTCTTTAATGGCAGCACTTGGGCCCGCCATGTAGGCCAGAGTTAATCCAGCCAAGATGCTGGAAGGCAGAGTACACAGCCGTGCCCATCAAGCCAATGAGGGCATTGGACCCCAGGGCACCCCAGCTCTGCTTGCTGGGTTCTTCTGTGCAGTAGCTGTGAGCGTAAAGAGCTCGTCCAATAATCCAGGTCAAACCCAAGCCAGAAACTGTACGCAGATGGTAAATACCTCCAACAGATAGAAATAATAAGAAGGGAGGATATACCTCCCATGTGTTCTGGTGGGCTCCCTGAATGCAGTTGAAGAGATGCCCGTTTTCAGGGTCCGTACTGTACATGGTAGGATACTCCACCCTGTACTTCTTGCGGACCTTGGAAACACTGATGGCCAGGTGAGCCACCACGACAAAGCTGGCAGCACAAAACACCATATTCCTTAGAGAAGACGGCCATCTTGGCTCTGAATCACCTTTATGTGGGTGGTGCAAGGGTTGGTGCAGAGCTATGCCTTTTGTCCTCAATTAACTGTCTAATAGTATTGTTAGTAGACACACAGAAACATTAATCAAGTGATAAATTCTGGGAAGTGAAACTTCTTGCTCTGTATCTCACTACTTGAAGTGTGGGTATTAGGATGAATTAAAGTTTTACTAGTGAACATGTAACAATGTGAGTGAGGTACAGAGCATGTGCTTTGTACTCTCACAAGGGGGAGATCCCTTTTAGGTTGGGATACCTGAAAAAACTTTATGGAGAAATGACAACTGAGCTGGACTTTGAAGAATGGGTAGGATTTGAAAGCTAAGGGTAGAGAATTAATATGGAAAGCAGGAAAGGGAATGGGACAGAACCAGGAAAGCTCAGTTTGAGTGGAGCTGAGGTATTATTATTGAGATGTAGGCCTTGAAATCAGCTCCAAGCCCAGCTCTACTGTGTGCTAACTGTATAAGCCAGATATTGAATCTCTAAGCCACAGTTTACTCATCTGTAAAATGCAGCTAATATTATCTGCCTCATAGATATGAAAAAATAACATCTCATAGGATAGATGTGGGAATAAAATGTTACCACATGAAAAGTGTTTAGAACAGTGCTAACAGGAATAGCTACATTTTGGACATGTTGAGTTTACAATGCCAGCAGCACATTCACGTGCCAGGAAATGTGGAACTGGAGAACATCCACACAGACATGATAATTACAGCAGAGATGATACTGGATGAGATTGTCAAAGGAAGAGTGTAGAGAGAGCAGAGGAAGGGGCTGTAAAACTCTGACTAGGTGGCTCAACCTCTCTAAAACTATTTCCTCGTCTGTAAAGAGGGTGTGATAGCATCTACCACATAGAGTAGTTATGATGATAAAGCGTTTAGCACAATGCCTGGCATACATTAAGAACTTCATGAATTTATTATCATTATCACTAAAGTATCAGAAACAAATTGCATTATTAGGGGGAAAGAGAGTTTTAAGAAGAAATAAATGGTTACCAAGGTCCTGCTGTTAAGTTTGAGGAAAGGATGAGAAAAACTATTGAATTTAGGGACCTGGGATACTATTCAAGGTGGGTTGACTGCTATACCCTGCAAGTGCCAAAACTCAATGACTTAATAATAAGTTCTTTTCTTGTTTACATTGTAGTCTAGTGCAAGGTTAGGAAGGGAGGGGGGACTGTTCTACCCAATCATTGGGGACCCATTTTGTGACTCTACCCTTCTCTAACCTCTCAGAGTCCTCTACTTTCAGAGAGGTTTTAAAGGGCCAGTTTGGAAGAGGTGCACATCACTTCCACTTATACCGTACCAGCTAGAACTCAGTTACATGGCCACATCTAACTGCAAAAAGAGTGGAAAGTAAGGTTGCCAGATAAAATACAGCCTGCCCAGTTAAATTTAAATTTCAGGTAAATAACAAGTAATTTTTCAGTATAATTATATTCCAAATATTGCATGGGAAATACTTCTAAGAATTTCTTCGACATTTAATTGAAACTCAAATGAAATCTGGCAGCCCTATTGGGAATTGAAATCTGCCGGTGGGTTCAAGAAGAGAGCACAAATATTTTTATGTCCCGGTTTGCCATTCTCAGCCAAATACCTGTTCTCCTTGTAGAATACACTCATGCTTTCTAAAGGGAAATAGCCCCAAATTCCATCTAGTCACTATATTCAGCTCAGAGTTTCTCAGTTTTAGATATGGTTCCTTATGGTGACTTGTGAAATGAAAAAGCAAGTTATCTACACTTTACAGACACACAATTGGTAAAACAGGAAAAAGATAACGTCAATAAAAACTCCCATTCAGAAAAGGAAAGCATGGAAGATGAACAGCAGTCACTGGTCCAAAGCAGTTCTGAACTCCCACTGATCAGGCTTGTCAAAGCCTCCTTCCCTGGGGCTGCGGCAAGTTCCTGGATTAGACCATGATTTTGTTACCGGAGGTACTTTTTTGTTCATTGTTCTCTGGCTATTGGGTGTGCCTTTCTGAGAAGTTCTTCCTTGATTATTATTATTTTTTTTGAGTTGGAGTCTCACTCTTGTCACCCAGGCTGGAGTGCAGTGGCACCCTGATGGCCACCACAGCCTTGTCATGTGGGCTGAGGTGAAAGGATCACCTAAGCTAGCTAGGCGTGATGG
>NW_007047410.1:122478-135324 GCF_000164805.1 Carlito syrichta
AAAAAAAAAAAAAAAAAAAAGTTTGTAAGGCTGGGTGTGGTGGCTCATGCCTGTAATTCCACACTTTGGGAGGCCAAGACCTCGTCTCTACAAAAAATACAAAAATTAGCCAGATGTAGTAGCATGTGCCTGTAGTCCCAGCAACTTGGGAGGCTGAGGCAGAAAAATTGCCTGAGCTCAGGAGGTTGAGGCCGCGGTGAGCTGGAATTTGGGCAACAGAGTAAGACCCTGTCTCAAAACAAATTTTTTTTGTAGAGACAGAATCTTACTATATTGCCCAGGCTGGTCTCAAACTCCTGACCTCAACAGATCCTTTCACCCAGGCCTCCCTAATTGCACCTCCATGCCCAGCTTCTTCCTTGTTTTTATTTTGAGTTGGAGTCTTACTCTGTCGTTCAGGTTGGAGTGTAGTGTCACGCTCACAGCCACCACAGCCTTGACCTGCTGGGCTCAGGTGATCATTCCACCTCAACCTTCCAAGTAACTGGGACTACAGGTATGCACCACCATGCCCGGGTAATATTTTGATTTATTGTAGAGATGAGGTCTCGCCAAGTTGCCCAGGCTGGTCTTGAACCCGTGGGCTCAGGCAATCCTCTCACTTTGGCCTGCCAAAGTGCTGGGATTATAGATGTGAGCCACCATGCCCAACCTTCTTCCTTGTTGAGTGTCCTTCATGGCTATGTCTGAAATGGGTTTTGGGAAGTTTGATCTTCTTGGAGAATACTCATCTTTCACTAGCCACTTCATGCTGGCCAAAACATCGGAACCTAAAGTAATTTTAAGTCCCAAAATTGACTATTTTAACTGTTTTTTTTTTTTTTTTTTTGAGTTGGAGTCTCACTCTGTCGCCCAGGCTGGAGTGCAGTGGCCACTTCCGGCCACCGCAGCCTCGACCTGCTGGACGCCGGCGATCCTTCCGCCTCAGCCTTCCGAGTAGCCGGGACTACAGGTGTGTGCTACGACACCCGGCTAGTTTTTGATTTATTGTAGAGACGAGGGCTCACCAATTTTGCCAGGGTGGGGCTTGAACCCGCGGGCTCAGGCGATCCACTCGCCTCGCCCTCTAAAGTGCCGGGATTACAGGCTGAGCCACCAAGCCCAGCCTGTCTGTAAATTTGACTATTCTAGGTACCTCATCTAAGTGATACCATACAACATTTGTCCTTTTGTGTCTGGTTTATTTCACTTAGCATAATATCTTCAAAGTTCATCCTTATTGTAGCTCGTATCAGAATTTCCTTCCTTTTAAGGCTGAATAAATACTGTTTTACCACGTCTTGTTCATCCACTCATCTGTCAATGAACGCTTGGGGTAGCTTTCCCCTCACGGCCATTATGAATAATGCTGTTATGAACATGGGTGTACAAATATATGTTTGTGTCCCTGCTTTCCTTTTAGGTATAGAGCCAGAAGTAGAATTGCTGAATCATGGGATAATTCTATGTTTAATTTTTTGTGGTTGGCCATTTTGTTTTCCACAGCAGTTGCACCAGTTTACATTCCTACCAAGAAAATAACAAATATCCTCCCCAAGATTTGTTATTTTCTGTAGCCATCCTAGTGAGTGTAAAGTAGTATTTCATTTTGGTTTTGACTTACATTTCCCTGATGATAGTGGCGTCAAGTATCATTTCATGTGCTTATTGGCCACTTGTATATCTTGGGAGAAATATCTATTCAGATCCTTTGCCCCTTTGAGGGGTTGTTTGTTTTTTTGTTGAGTTGTTAGAGTTTTTTATATACATTGAATATTAATCCCTTTTCAGATATATGATTTGCAGATATTTTCTTCTATTCTTTGAGTTTCCTTTTCACTCTGTTGATAGTGTCCTTTGATGGACAAAAATGTTTGGTTTCGTTGAAGTTCAATTTATCTACTTTTGTTACTTCACTTTTATTTATTTTTATTTTTTCTGAGTAGGAGGCTTACCCTGTCACCCAGACTCAGTCTCCAACCTACTGGGCTGAGATGATCCTTCCACCTCAGCCTTCCAAGTAGCTGGAACCACAGGTGTGCGCCACCATGCCCAGCTAATTTCTTAATTTATTGTGGAAATGAGACCTCGCCAAGTTGCCCAGGCTGGTCTTGAACCTCTGGACTCAGGCAATTCTCTTGCCTCAGCCTTCCAAAGTGCTGGGATTACAGGGATGAGGCACTGCGCCCAGCCTAGTGGTGATTTTTGATAAGGATACCAAGATTGTTCAATTTGGAAATACAGTCTTTTCAACAAATGGGGCTGGGAAAACTGGGTATCCACATGTAAAAGAATAAAGTTGTGGCCAGGAGTGGTAGCCAAGTCTGTAATCCCAGCACTTTGGGAACCAGAGGAGGGAGGATTGCCTGAGTCCAGGGGTTTGAGACCAGCTGGCAATTTGACGAGACTTCGTCTCTACAATAAATAAAAAATTTAGCCAGGCATGGTGGTGCATGCCTGTAGTCCCAGCTACTTGGAAGGCTGAGGTGGAAGGATCACCTGAGCCCAGCAGGTCGAGACTGCAGTGGCCGTGAGCATGCCTCTGCACTCCAACCTGGGCAACAGAGTGAGACTCTGACTCAAAATAATAGTAGTAATAATAATAATAACAACAACAACTTGATTGTATATGCAGTGGTTTATTTCTGGGCTTTCTGATTTATCCCATTGGCCTATACGCCTGTCTTTATGCTCATACCACCATAGTGTTTGGTTATTGTAACTTTGTTGTAAATTTTGAAATCAGGACGTGTGAGACCTCCAACTTTGTTCTTCTTGTTCAAAATTGTTTTGGCTATTTGGTGTCAGAGAGAGATTGATTTTAAGGAATTAGTTCACATGATTATGGAGTTGTGGAAGCTGGCAAGATCTGTAGGGTAGGCTGGCACTGGAGACCTATGGAAGAGTTGATGTTTAAGCTTGTGTCTGACAGCGTCTACTAACAGAATTTCTTCCTTTTTGGAAGTGTCCATCTTTTTTCTCTTTTCTTTTCTTTTTTTTTTTTTTTTTGAGTTGGAGTCTCACTCTGTCACCTAGACTGGAGTGCAGTGGCCGCTCTCGGCCACCGCAGCCTTGACCTGCTGGGCTCCAGTGATCCTTCCGCCTCAACCTTCCAAGTAGCACCATCACGCCCAGCTAATTTTTTATTTGTTGTAGAGATGAGGTCTCGTCAAGTTGCCCAGGCGGGTCTCGAACCTGTGGGCTCAGGCAATCCACTCACCTCGGCCTCCCAAAGTGCTGGGATTACAGGCTGAGCCACCGAGCCTGGCCTTCTTTTTTTAATTGGAATTTTATTTAGAAGACAGGAAAGCTCCCGGCAGCAGCAGGAGAGGGCCCAAAGGGGTTGCCCCATTGTTTTTTCTATTACGGCCTTCAACTGATTGAATGAGGCCCACTCACATTATGGAGGATAATCGACATTGCTCAAAGTCTACTGATTTAAAGGTTAAATCTCATCTAAAACATCACAGAAACATCTTGAAAAATGTTTGACCAAATATTTGGGTCAGTATTCACTGAAGCCATGTGAAATAATAAGTAGGAAAGCCACATGCTTAATCTCGTATTTGCTTAGAAAGATTACATCTTTTGACTCATGTTGTTCAGGACCTTTTCAGTATTACTGTGTACTACTTGTCCAGAAGCAGTCAGCTTTTCCAAACCTAAGATGCCAATGATCTCATACTTTCTGTATTTCCCTTCTGTCTCTGCTTGAAAACCAGATAATTCTCAACTTGAACTCACCTCTTTCTTGGACACTTTATGGAGACACCTGTGCTAGTTATTACTGCCTCTCAGTCCCAAACCCTTCTCGTCTCTACCATGAGATACGGGAGCTGGGGCTCTGCTAATCGCATTTCTTCGTCAGCAGGCTGTATGTTTGGCTTTGCCAATAAGGGCCACCAGAGGGAGATAGTGAGGCGGGAGAAAGAAGAGGGACCCTGTTTCCTCCTAATCGGGTGAGGGTCGCTCTTGCAACACTTCTTCACCCTGGCAGCTGTAGGGTCTTCCTGGAGCCACAGCTGAATCCACTTTACAGATTTTTCCAATTGCAGAACCAGCTCCATGGTGTCCCACTTAGATACCAGCACCAGCTGGGTAGTATCCTCTCCTCAGAGATCTGGGTTGCTCCTCCAAGCTCAGAAATTGGATTTAGAGGTCTGAGTTTCAGTTTTATAGGGACCCTCCTATAAATTTTTACATTTTAGAAATTCCAAACTCTTTGTTCTGCTAGCCCTAGGAGTTATGGTTGCTTCCCGCTGTCTGTTGCTGCTTCCATAACATCTCAGAGTTTTCTTTTTATCCTTATCGTTATCTAGTCAACAACTTTATACCTAGTTAACCATTCTAACCATTCTTTATATTACATTTTCTCTGTCAATGACTGGTGTGATTTCTGTCCCACTGATTGGACCCTGACTACAGAAATTGGTACTAGGCGTGGTCCACAAATAGACTCCAAGAGCTGGGATTAGGGAACTGGCTTGGCTTTTATCATTGAGTCTAAATGTGTTGAGCTCCTTACCAATGAGAAATGTGATGCTTCCAATCCATGGCATGCTGTGGCATCATAATTAATCAAATTATCACCTGCAGTTATTTGTGATGAAGTGCCAACTAAAGCAAGTGCCTTGGGGGCCCAAGTGGTTGTTGCACTAACTGCTATGGCAGTGTTAATGACTATAGGGATTATGGTATGGGACAGGTTCTTCCAATTGCATCATAATCCTTGTAGAGAAAAAAATGACAAGCTCAGATCTTTAAACTCTCAGTTCAAGAGATTAAAGGGCATAGAACTGTAGAGCTTCTGTGAGAGTCATAAAATAATCACATATTTCTATTCTTTTCTTTTTTCTTTTTCTTTTTTTTTTTTTATTTGGAGTCTCATTCTGTTGCTCAGGCTGGAGTGCAGTGGCACGCTTACCTGCTGGGCTCAGGAGATCTTTCTGCCTCAGCCTTCCAAGCAGCTGGAACTACAAGCACGCGCTACCATGCCCAGCTTGTTTTTTTATTTACTGTAGAGACGAGGTCTCACCAAGTTGCCCAGGCTGGTCTCAAACCCCTGAGCTTAGGCAATTCTCTCAACTCGGCCTCTCAAAATGCTGGGATTACAGGCTTGAACAACCGTGCCTGGCCACTTATTTCTTATAGCCACCAGACAGATTTGCTATAAATAAAACACAAAATTGTGCATATTCAAGAATTACATCAGTTTAATTCACATTAACTCTTTCCTGCAATTGGGAAGGCATAGGACCCTGAAACTTGGAATGGGAGTCTCCAGATTTGTCTTTTTTTTTTTTGAGTTGGAGTCTCACTCTGTTGCTCAGACTGGAGTGCAGTGGCCGCTCCCGGCCACCACAGCCTTGACCTGCTGGGCTCCGGCGATCCTTCCGCCTCAGCCTTCCAAGTAGCCGGAATTACAGGCATGCGCTACCACGCCTGGCGGATTTTTTTATTTATTGTAGAGATGAGGTCTCGCTGCCCAGGCGGGTCTTGAACCCGCGGGCTCAGGCAATCCACTCACCTCAGCCTCCCAAAGGCTCGGGATTACAGGCTGAGCCACCGAGCCCAGCTCAGATTTGTCTTATATGATTCAGACACATCAGA
This sequence comes from Carlito syrichta, assembly GCF_000164805.1. NCBI lineage: Eukaryota > Metazoa > Chordata > Mammalia > Primates > Tarsiidae > Carlito > Carlito syrichta. The sequence continues at coordinate 128,068 of NW_007047410.1, forward strand.
AAATCTTATATTCCCATTTCTTTTTTTTTTTTTTTTTTTTTGAGTTGGAGTCTCACTCTGTTGCCCAGACTGGAGTGCAGTGGCCGCTCCCGGCCACCGCAGCCTCGACCTGCTGGGCTCCAGCGATCCTTCCGCCTCAGCCTTCCAAGTAGCTGGAACCACAGGCGTGTGCTACAACGCCCGGTTGATTTTCTTTGATTTATTGTAGACATGAGGTCTCACTGGCCAGGCGGGTCTCGAACCCGCGGGCTCAGGCAATCCACTCACCTTAGCCTCCCAAAGGCGCAGGATTACAGGCTGAGCCACCGAGCCTGGCTGCCACTAGACTCTTAACAAGGGTTAAGTCTCAGCATCCACCAAGGGAGCAAGTACAGTATCTGAATCAGAAGGAAATAATATATATATCAAAATAATTACAAGATTTTGCTGACATATAGACAAAAATGTGAGGAATACATGTGGGAGTAGATTCTTAGACTGTTAGACCGATCAGGATGAAACTCCAACTCAAAAAAAAAAAGAAAGAAAAGCTCTATGAGGACTCTACTCTGTAACTGAGAAGGTAGTTGGGATTCCGCCATGGAGATGGTCTCCCTAATTTCAGTGGAGATGAGAGGATCTCAGAGTATTAGAGGCCAAGTAGTAGAATTTAACTGACAAAGACAAGGCTTGTGCATTTGCCATCAACAGCTATAGAGGCTTTGTGGTCAAGAAGTCTAGTGGCAAAAAATAGAATTTGAGTCACCACAATGGAGAGTTGCAACTTCTTACCTAGTTTCCAGACTAAGTCAGTTAACAGACCTGGAGCTACTTGATTGAAAGAGAGGCAAACTTCCCTTAAGAAAGAACCCTGTAACACTGCCAAAATATATATGGTAAATTTTCCTTCGAATCTTCTGCATAGACACCTATGACCCTTTCCTAGAAAAAAGTGAAAAGGAAATATCCAGACTTTTAGAGGATTGTTGAGCATTGGATGCTAATTCCTAGGGACCCAAAATGACACTGTGACCTACCAGTCAAAGTAGGGGATCTTGGTAACCTCTCTGGACGCATCTTGGGGTTACCTCTCCAGTTCCTGAATTTATAATTGGAATTGACATATTTAGCAATGACATGGGTCAATTGGCTCTCTGATCCATGGAGTAAAGTCCATAGGAAGGGCCAAGTGATGTCCCTGGGACTTCCCTTCTCTATAAGGATAGCAAACCTCACACCTGGGTCTGATGGACTGAATTGTGTCCCCTCCAAATTCATATGTTGAAGCCCTACCCCTCTGATACCACTGTATCTGGAGATAGGGGCCTACCCTGATCCATTAGGACTGGGGTCCTTTTTTTTTTTTTTTTGAGTTGGGGTCTCACTCTGTCGCCCAGACTGGAGTGCAATGACACGCTCCCAGTCACCGCAGCCTCGACCTGCTGGACTCAGGTGCTCCTTCTGCCACAGCCTTCCAAGTAGCTGGAACTACAGGTGCGCACTATCATGCCCAGCTGATTTTTTTTTTGAGTTGGAGTCTCACTGTGTCACCCAGGTTGGAGTGCAGTAGCACACTCATGGCCACAGCAGCTTTGACTTGCTGGGCTCAGGTGATCCTTCCAACTCAGCAGCAAATTTTTTCATTTATTGTAGAGACGAGGTCTTGCCAAGTTGCCCAGGCTGGTCTCAAACCCGTGGACTCAGGCAATCCGGTCACCTCAGCCTCCCAAAGTGCGGGGATTACAGGTATGAGCCACCATACCAGGCCCCAAAATAAAAATATTAGCTCAGCATGGTGGCACACACCTGTAGTCCTAGCTACTCTAAAGGCTAAAGCAGGAGGATCTTTTGACCCAGGAGTTTGAGGGTGCAGTGAGCCATGACTGTGTCACTGCACTTCAGCCTGGACAACAGAGTGAGACACTGCTTAAAAAAAAAATTCATGTGGCTGCTACTTCAGAGAAATATCTAATATCTGGGGGTCCAAAATTATGTAACTCTAAGCTGCAGTATGATCTGCTCTTCACTTGGACCTTAGGAGCCAGCAAATATCAATGATACTCTAAGTATTTGTTTCAAATATAGGGCCTCTGGCAAGCACCAAGAGGTGAATCACAGTACAGTCCTCTAGGATTGCAGAGTAAATTCACACCCTTTTCTGCAGATAACTTCTCTTTTGGCTTGCTTCTGGGCCTTGGTAGAGGTTGAAAGCCTAACCATGGGATATTAAATAACTATGTGACCTGAGCCTCCCATCAAGCTTCTGCACCAAGCCTTGAGGTTGGGCATGCACAGCAGCAATCTATCTTTGGCTGGAAATGGTATAGAAGAAATGAGGCTCCAGCAAGTCTGGAAGGCATGAGCAGGTAATTTTCCTTTGACCCCAGCTCCTGCTTCACTGCCTCTTCATGGGGAGTTCCTTATGAACAAGGAGGAGAAAACTACATCCTGATTTACAGACGGTTCTGCACGATCTGCAGGCACCATAGGAAGGAGGAAGGCTGAAGTAGTACAGCTCCCCTCAGAGTGGCCCTGAAGGACAGTGGTGTATGCCCATTGAAGATTCACATCCTGCAGGAATGTGTGGCTCACCCTACCAGGTAAAGAATTCTAAACAACGGAGGTCCTGGGAGAGGGCAAAGGAAATATGGAATAAATAGTAGAAAAATAAAGTTATAAATGCCAGCTACGACCTTGTGAATAGTTACAGAAATGAAAAATGTTGAACCAATGCCTATTTTCTTCTCATTTGTTATATGTGTATGTAATTATACATTATAAGTAATCATTATATAGTAATTATAAAATGAATATCATTATAAATAACACACACATACAAATATATAAATAATGCATTTATATACTTTTCTTCTCCCTTCTCCTTCCTCTTACTATCTCATGCCAGTTTTATTAAAGTTAGCTTTACAATTCAGTTTTCAAATAATATAATTTTCGGACAGAAACATGACTGATTGTGAGGAGTTATTGACAAAGCCCAGAGATAGATACAACGACTGTTGGGATTTTACATCTTCTCATTTTGGGGGTGGGTGAGAATGTGTTTGTAGAAAAGATATCTGTATCTTGTTAAGCAGAAGAATAGAGTTGTCTTGTATGGAAGTTCAAAAATGTGGAGGCAAGTGCCTGTGGATGCTGAGTAGCCAGGGTGAACTGTGCCTGAGTTATTATCTCACTTCCAAACCAGTGTGTCGAAACTGGCTTAGGGATACTGGAGTTGGGCCTCTGCAAACCACATTCTTGCTTTGCCAACTGGATCTGTGGTTGTCTCTGCCATTGGAGGACCCTAGAAGGAGACTGCAGAGCTGGAAGGGACAAAGAGATGGCACCTTCCTGTTAACTTTCAGTTCCTGTGAGAGTGAACCTAGCAATGCTCCTTCATCCTGACAGAAGCAGTTCTTTCCCATAGTAGCAGCTGAATTTAGTATGCAGGTACTTCCAACTTTATCATACCTCATCTCAAAGACACCAGCATTACCAGCACAGTTGGAGCACGCCTGAGGTCCCGCCACTTAGGAGGCTGAGGCAGGAGGATTGCCAGAGCCCAGGAATTTGAGGCTGCAGGATGCTATGACGGTGTGCCTGCAAATAACCACAGCAGCCTGGACAACATAGAGAGATCATCTCAAGAAAAAAGAAAAGACACTAGCATTATCCAGTTGGCACCTCTTCTTCATAGTTTTAGCTCCTGCTCTGAGCGTCTAAGTTGTAACAATTCTAGTCTCTTTGTTTCCTCAACCCAGGGACTGGTAGCTGCCTCTGTGACACCTTACTCTTTCAGTTACCTAGTTAACAAGTTTTTATATAGGTTAACAATTCTTTATATTAAATTCCTTCTGTTCAATTAACTGGGATGGTTTCTGTTAGGTCAATAAGGATTATTGTCATGTATGAGCTCAAGGAGACCAGAGAAATTCCATTTTGGACCCTGCCCTTTCAGCTTGTCTCCTAATTGGATTCTGGCTGATATAGACCCTAATAGTAGCCAACCATATCCTACTCTGACTCCTTCCAACTTCTTCCCTTATAGTTGCAGGCAGAGTAGACCCAGAATCTGCCTTCCAAGTTATTGAAGTTGACAATTTCACCAAATGTTTTGCTACAGTGTAACAGAGCTCTCCAGCTATCCAGCCTGCTACATGTGTTTCCATATAATGGGGGTAATGATTCAATGCCATATGCTTTTGTTCTTATTATATTAGCACCCTACTCCTGGTACAAATTTTTGTATGAATAAGGATCAGTTAATTGCTGTAGTTAACAACCTCCCAAACTCAGTGAAAGTTCAAAACTTTATTTCTTGCTCACATCAGAGTTTAATATAAGTTAGTAATAGTAAGAGAGAACTCTGCTCTGCACAATTATGCAGGTTCCTTCCATCTTGTGGCTCCACCCGCTTCTAGGTTCTCAGAGTCTCCTCTGTTTTACTAGTATATGGGAAACAGCAAAGATCAGCACCTGGAAGTTTTATGGGCCAGCCTGGGGGTAGCACCTGTCACTAGCCAGAATTCAGTCACATGATCATGTAAGAGAGAGGCTGGGAACTGTGGTTATTGGTGACAACAAGTAGCTTATACCACATTAAATGGTTCACTAGTGACATTTAAGGTAGAAGTTTTAGGAAAGTGATGTAAGCAGAGGGTAGGCTGGGTGTGGTGGCTCATGCCTATAATCCTAGCACTTTGGGAGGCAGAGGCAAAAGGATTACCTGAGCCCAAGGATTCGAGACCAGCCTGGGCAACATGGCTTGTCTTTACAATAAATCAAAAAAATTAGCTGGGTGTAGTGGCACACGCCTGTAGTTCCAGCTACTTGGAAGGCTGAGGTGGGAGGATAGTTTGAGCCCAGCAGGTTGAGGCTGTAGTGGAAAATGAGTGTGACACTGCACTCCAGCCTGGGCGACAGAGTGAGACTCCGACTCAAAAAAACAAAAACAAAAAAACCCAGAGGCCAAATTATAAGAAGTTAAAGCATAGGTGAATACCAAAGAATTTATACTAGAGAAAGGCCTTATCACGGCAGCGAACGTGGCAAATCCTTTCAGCAGAAATATGTCCTTATTCAACACCAGAGACTTCATACTGAAGAAAGGTATTATAAGTGCATTGAATATGGGCAATCCTTTAGTCAATGCTCTGGTTTCATTTGATACAGGAAGGTTCATACTGGAGAAAGGCTGTATGAGTGCAGTGAATGTGGCAAATCTTTTTTTTTTTTTTTTTAGTTGGAGTCTCACTCTGTCGCCCATACTGGAGTGCAGTGGCATGCTCCCAGCCACCACAGCCTCGACCTGCTGGGCTCCAGCGATCCTTTCGCCTCAGCCTTCCGAGTAGCCGGAACTACAGGCGCACACTACCACGCCCGGCTAATTTTTCTTTTTTTTTTGAGTTGGAGTCTCACTCTGTCACCCAGACTGGAGTGCAGTGGCCGCTCTTGGCCACCGCAACCTCGACCTGCTGGGCTCCGGCGATCCTTCCGCCTCAGCCTTCCAAGTAGTTGGAACTACAGGCGCGTGCTAACACGCCCGGCTAATTTTTTATTTATTGTGGAGATGAGGTCTCGCCAAGTTGCCCAGGCGAGTCTCGAACCCGCGGGCTCAGGCAATGCACTCACCTCAGCCTCCCAAGGCGCGGGATTACAGGCTGAGCCACCGAGCCCGGCTTAATTTTTGATTTATTGTAGAGACGAGGTCTCACCAAGTTGCCCAGGTGGATCTTGAACCCAAGGGCTCAGGCAATCCACTTGCCTAGGCCTCTCAAAGTGCTAGGATTACAGACTGAGCCACCGAACCCGGCATGGCAAATCTTTTAGCTGCAAAAAGTACCTCATTTGCTATGTCAGTTCACACTGGAGAAAGGCCTTATAAGAGTAGTGAATCTGGGACATCATTTAGTTGCAATACGAAACTCACTACCAAAGATTTCACACTGGAGAAAGGTCATATGACTACAGTGAATGTGGGATCTCTCTTATCCACAAAAACTATCTCATTCAACACAAGACAATTCACACTGGGAAAAGGCCATATGAGTGCAGTGAATGTGGGAACTCATTTTGCTAAAAATATGTCCTCATTCAACACCAAAGAGTTCACACTGGAGAAAGGCCTTGAGTGTACTGAATGTGGAGAACATTTCAGGCAATCCTTTGGCCTCTTTAAACACAAGAGAACTCATATGTAGGGAGTGTGGCAAATTTTTTATTTTGGCAAATTCTTTTGTTGAATTTAACACTGAAGTGTTTCTGTCTGACAAAGGGCTTCTTCCTTACTCAGTGGAAGAGACTTTACCTTATTTGAATCTCATGTATCTGAATATCCACGATTACTCATAAGTTTGAGGAATGTGGGAAGCATGTGTAGCTATGCTGTATTCTCTAAACCTACCCAGGAATCTTATCAGATTCATGTTACTGCCAGTTTCTGTGCCTGAAGCCATTTCCTATTTACAGTCTGGCTGATTCACAGAGCATGCATGTCACCACTCCAAAGTGGTCACGGAATCAGACTTCTTTACTTGTGGGGAGAAATCATGAGTATTATGAACTCTGAGGGGGTTCTCATTCACTCCTTTCTGATTAGTTAGGACATAGACTTAGCTCAGTTTTCTTCCTGTGACCTGATGTGAGTTCTGCTGGTAGCTTTCAGAGAAGGGCTGCCTTTTTCATGGACATTGTTGGTTTCAGGGGATGCTTCTTCTTTTTTTTTTTTTTTTTTATTTGAAAGAGACAAAGTCTTACTATGTCGCCCATGCTGGTCTTGAACTTCTGGGCTCAGGCAATCCTCTCACCTCTGCCTCCCAAAGTACTGGGCTTACAGGCATGAGCCACTGTGCCTAGCCTTCAGGTGATGCCTCTGATGAAGTTTCTTTAGCTTCCAGGTCACCAAACCAGGAACTGTCTATCGCACATTGTACTGGTTGTGCAATAATGAAGACTTCTGTTTAAGTACCTTTAATCTGGGAAGTACTATTCCCTTTTGAAAGTGTAATAGGACTTTGCCAGCTTAAAGTTGTACATAAAACTTGTGAGGATCCAAACTTTGTGTGCCTCTTCCCTAATGAGAAGCGTGTAGCTCTTGCTCCCTTTTTGGTCTAGTTTGCATTGCCACCAAGGCCTTATGGGAGAAATTTGTTTTTTGTTTTTTTGGCTTTTTTTTGAGCTGGAGTCTCACTCTGTCGCCCAGGCTGGAGTGCAGTGGCATGTTCCCGGCCACCGCAGCCTCAACCTGCTGGGCTCCGGCGATCCTTCCGCCTCAGCCTT
>NW_007047410.1:136428-137250 GCF_000164805.1 Carlito syrichta
TACTGGAAGGCTGAGGCGGAAAGATCGCTGGAGCCCAGCAGGTCAAGGCTGTGGTGGCCGGGAGTGGCCACTGCACTCTAGTCTGGGCGATAGTGAGACTCCAACTCAGAAAAAAAAAAGATGTATCCACAAATGTTCCAGTGATGACTGTGATACTCTGCTGGACCAGTCTGTACAGAAATCTCATGGCCTTCAGAATGTATATCTTCCATTGCTCAAAAAAACAAGACCAAATGTGGTGGCTCACGCCTGTAATCCCGGCACTTTGGGAGGCTGAGGTGAGAGAATTGCCTGAGCCCAGGGGTTGGAGACCAGCCTGGGCAACTTGGCAAGACCTCCCTCTTTACAATAAATCAAAAACCAGTTGGGCACGGTGGCATGCATTTGTGGTTCCAGCTACTTGTAAGACTGAGGCAGAAGGATTGCCTGAGCCCAGCAGGTCGAGGCTGCGGTGGCCATGAGCATGCCAGGCACTCCAGCCTGGGTGACTGAGTGAGACTCTGACTCAAAAAAAAAAGGTAATCTGAGGGTTAGCTGGGCTTGGTGGCTCAGCCTGTAATCCCAGCACTTTGGGAGGCTGAGGTGAGTGGATTGCCTGAGCCCACAGGTTCGAGACCCACCTGGGCAACTTGGCGAGACCTCATCTCTACAATAAATCAAAAAGTTAGCCAGGTGTGGTAGCGCGTGCCTGTAGTTCCAGCTACTTGGAAGGCTGAGGCAGAAGGATTGCCTGAGCCCAGCAGGTCGAGGCTGCGGTGGCCATGAGCATGCCAGGCACTCCAGCCTGGGTGACTGAGTGAGACTCTGACTCAAAAAAAAAAG
>NW_007047411.1:0-44654 GCF_000164805.1 Carlito syrichta
GGTACACCTACCCTTAACTGTACCCCACAAAACCATAATAAAAAATACTGATTAATGAAAAAAAAAACAAAACAAAAAAAACCAAAAATTAAAATTGTGCTTTCTGGTTAAAAAAAAAAATATATTTCTCTGCATTCTTCATAACACCCCATTGGTTGGTAAGTTCTTTTCACCACCTAATTTTGAGTGGGAGAAGAGGAAGAAAAAACTTTTCAGACAGACAGAGTTAAAAATACTGAAGTTAGCAAAGGAGGTTAAGAAAGATGAGACTGAGTGGCTGAGCACAGTGGCTCATACCTGTAATCCTAGCACTTTGGGAGGTTGAGGTGGGAAGACTGCTTACGCCCAGGAGTTCAAGACCAACTGTTTTTACAAAAAAAAAAAAAACACAAAACATTAGCCAGTGTGGTGGCATGCACCTATAGTTCCAGCTACTTGGGAGGCTGTGGCAGAAGATCCCCTGAACCAGGGAGTTTGAGGCTGCAGTGAGCCAAGATGATGCCACTGTACTCAGGACTCAAAAGAAAAAAGAAAGGAAGGAAAGAAAGAAGGAATGAAGGAGGGATGGAGCAGATGTGACAGAAGAAAAGGAAAAGAGAGATACTGAAATAAATAAATACATGACTGAGAATATAAGTAGTATAGAGAAGGCAATAACTTAAAGAAATTGCATTCAATATCTTCCTAGTTTCAGCATTATACTAAATGTATAATGAAAATTTCCAGGTTCATCTCTTTTAACTAGAAATGTGCTCTACTCTTAGTTCCATTTCTAAGCCACTATAGGTATTAAACAGCAATTTACATGTGATTTGCATTTTTTTTTTTTTTTTTTTTTGTACTTGTGGTTTTGGTAAGTCTTCCAAACCTAATGACTGTTCCTTTGGCCAGCAACATAAATGCTATAATCACACAATTATTGTGCTGGGAACAGTTTAATTCAGCATTTTGTTCTCAACCACAGAACAATTACTCAACAATTTCGGTTAACCAGACTAGCTAGCTGCCTGGAGAGAAAGAGAAATATTCACAAGATCTATTGTCTTACATAAAGGCAGCTACTAGATCTGCTGGAACTTCCTCGTTTTTCTCTGCCTCACTTCTCTTTAGGTTCTTCCACATATCTATCCTAATGAAAATGTGAACTGCAGATATTGCTTTAGGGGCTTTCATTTTTTCAGTTTTTTTCATTATACATTTGTATATTTTTTGAAAGAGCATGAAGTTTTGTGGTATCTGGAAATATAGGCCTATAGATAAATGTACTTTTAAAAACATTTAATATAATAGCTAGTAGAAAGAATGGCAAATTCAAAACTGCAAGCTCAAAACTTTTCCTTACAGCTATCTTATAGTACTTAAAGTGATTATAAAGGCTTCCCAACTGTGGGCAATCTCATTTGTCATTTAAATTACATGACTTCCTAGCTCTGCAATGGCTTGATTAAACCTCCATTCTATACTTTAAATTTTTAAAATGGAAATGGGGGTAATTAACATAATCATGGCTGTTATATTTTCTTTTTATATTGTTATTTTGTTTAATATTAATTTTACTTTATCAAAAAGGAAAAGTATGGGCTGAGCATATCATTATAGAGATATTTAGAGGTGTAGCATTAAATAATTGATGCACCTGTATAAAATGTATATTGAAACTATCATCTCTCTTGACTACTTCTCTTAGTACAGTCAAGTATTGGACTAGTACTATGCCATACTTTATAGATCTTGAGGATACTCCAAAACAAAGTAGTCTATGGTGAACTGAACCAGAGCACGGCCAAGGGTAGTAGCAGAACAAAGAAAATAGGCAACACTAAAAGAAGAGGGCCTCCTTTTTTCTCCCGTTGTTTTTCCTCTTCCCCGTTTCTTCCTGCTTTTACTTTAAGTAGTTGACAGGGAAAAGGGCAGATAATTATAATTTCACATTTAGAGAAATCTTAACTTATGGCAAACAGGAAAATCATGTTTTTTCCATGTAAAGACACCCTGAAAACCAGAAAAAAGTTCAAGCACAAAGATAATCCCTTAATCAAAAGGTGAAGACAAAGAAGTATACAAGAATTCCAGCAACTTAAAATGTATTTGTCTCTGTCTATATATTTGAATAAACAAGTAAACCTGCATAATGAACATTTGTATACCTAACCCTGAATTGTACCCCACATCTTTTAAATTAAAAATTTTAAAAAGAATAATGTAGTGAAATACATTGATAAGGAATTCTTTACACCTAGATCATTCAATCCCTGTAGTATGTTAGTTTACAAGGAGAACATTAAGTACATGGTTTCTCACATTTTTCAAGCTCTAAAAAATCTTTTTTTTCCAAATGAAATTTAATATAGACCTCCTAATAATGAAAACTTCATATGAAAAGCTCAGATTCATCTGTACCTACCAGGTCCTCCATCTTAGTACCATGATCCTACCCCAGATTCCCCCAGAGAAAGTCATGGACTCCATGAGATACTGTCAAAATAATTTGAAACTTGCTGATTTACCATGTGGCTTCATATTATTATTCAATACAAAAACCTGATGATATGATTGATGTAGTAGAAAATATTATGTCTAGTGAACACAATCATGTGTTCACTTATTATGATGTCATTAAGTCTATATGTTGTAACAATAAACAAGCCTATTCCAAATTAGGGTGTATCTTCTAAATAAAAATCAAATCAAAGATAACGAATTTTATAAATAGTCACAGAATTAATTTCACTTTAAGCATGAAATTCACTTACTATATTGTATAAGTTCCTGGTATAATTTATAATTCTCTAATCCAGGTACTGATGTGAGCTATAATTAGTAAGCAAACATTTGCAGAACAGAGTATAGTCTATAAAAAGATAATGCCAAAATAGTATCAGTTTCTTCTGAATGAATATCACTCAACTTAGTGCAAAATTTATGCTAAGAAGTGGGCCAGATATTCAATTCAGAATGAAAAAAAAAAAATTGGCTATATCCTTGGCACTTCCTGGTTAATTTGGCTGAGGGCCAATTTTCCAATATTATGACCATCCTGTAGCCCCAGTGAGTGTTTTATTTATTTATTTTTATATTGCATAAAATATCAGCTTAAGAAGGAAAAATGTGAAATGGATGACATATTTTAGAACAGCTTCTCTCAGAATACAAAAATATTCTCCAACTCAAAACTGAAACAAATAGTAGAACTACCAAGCAATGCCAATTGGCGACTCTCTAATGCCATTCAAACTTCGGAAATACTGGGCTCTCAAACTGATTTTAATTATTCAAAAGAAAACTAGGAAATGTTTCAAATATCTATTGCTTTCACAGAAATACAAATTGTCTTTTAAGAAAAGCATATGACATTTTTTTCTATATCTTATAAATTGCAGTAATGTTCAGTTGTTTCTCTGAGTGGGGTAGTAGTGGAAGAGAAAGTTCTCTTCTGTAGTCATCAAGATTATGCCTCTCAAAAGTTAATATTGATCTATAATAGAAAATATGTGAAAGTAGATATATTCACTACTGAAAACAGCAGGAAATAATTACACTAAATAAAACATAGTTCACTATGTCCAGGTACTTTTCCATTAGAACAAATTCCAGGAACAAATTAAAAACATTTCTATTGATAGGTGGCCTTTATAAGAAAGAGGGCTTCTGGTACGATTTTAGTGTCAAGTTATACATGGACCATCGTAAACTTAAAGTGTTACTGAAGATTTACTTCACTGTTTGACATTGGATTTATGGAAGAGATTCTGTGTCTTTTGTATTGAGATTCGATGAGACAGCATTATGACATCCAAATGTTTTCATATATACCATAAATATGCACTATTTACAGTAATATCACTTAACCTTAAAAATTGGGCTTACATGTGTCATCATTAAGGAGCAAAACTCATATTTTCAAGGCAGATTTTTGGAAACTTAAGGCAAAATAATTTATGATCAAATTACTGAAGCTTCTGAAATGCAAGCTGATGTCCAGTAATATTTGAATGTTTATATATAGTGCAAGTTTATATATATAAATATATAGACATACGTACAAATATAAAATATATAAATTTATATACAATGTCACATGCATACAGTACATATACACAATATTATACTTAGGAAAGAAATTACAGAACTGCTTTTTCATAAAACTTTTTACAAAAATACTTTTTTGGATGAGTTGATCCTAAAGGAAAACAATGTTTTCATTGACTTGATAAGCCCAATTGCACTTTCAACAACAAAGAACTCATAGAATTTTAAATATATCTAAATTCTTCCATAATAATTTGAGCCTGAATATTTAGAGTCTGTTTTTCAACATGAGTCATTCATTCACAGAAGCTATGGATCCTATGGCTGGCTTATGTTACCACTACAAATTAGCAGTCACACAGTAAAGAGCTTATATAATTGCAATGGTCCATATCCAGTAAAACTACCTAAACACAAGGAACAATGGGCTCAGTGAGAAAGAACCACTTATAGCTCAGACTACATTTGACCATCTCTACAATAATGAAAATGAAGCATGGGGGACTATTTCCTCTGTTTCAGTGTGTTATTCAGTACGCCAGCTCACTTTTTAAAATTTCATTTTTACAAAAAAGTTTTGTGTTGTGCCTTCATCAGTTTGCCACTGGTAACTTTTCACATATTAGCATCTACCCTAGAATACTTTAGACAACAGTATTAGTTCAGTCTGTGCTTTCCATCCAATTCTGATTTTTATTTATTTATTTTTATTTAGAGAGGGTCTTGCTCTGTTACCCAGGCTGGAGTGCAGTGGTGTGATCATTATTCACTGTAACCTCAATCTTCTGAGCTCAAGTGATCATCCCATTTCATCCTCCTCAATAGCCAGGATTACAGGCACACATCACCATGTCCTAGCTATTTTTTTTTTCTTTGAAAACACAGGGTCTTGCTACGCTGCCCATGCTGTCTCAAACTTGTGTGCTTAGGTAATCCTCTGGCTTCAGCCACCCAAAGCATTGGTATTACAGGTATGAGTCATCATGCCCAACGTAAATCCTGATCATTCTTTAAGAACAGGTGAACCTTTGGGTCCCAAACATATGCAGAGGGGGCCCCCCAAAATGGAATTTATTCTTACATATTTAAACTTCAGTCACCTTCAAAGTATTCTCCGTTTGATACAATACACCTATTAAAATGCTTTTCCACTGCTCAAAATAGTTTTTGAACTTGTCAATTTTGATGCCTTTTAGTGCTTCTGCCATTTTTTTGTTGCACCTCTTCCACATAAGCAAAACATTTTGTTTTGAGGACTTTTTCATTCAGAGAAACAAAAAAAAAGTCACTAGGGGCAAGATTGGATAAATAGAGAGGTGGGGGACAGGGTCATGCAGTTTTTGGTCAGTTTAACTGCTGAATACTCAGCTCAGTGTGGGCAGGTGTGCTCCTGAATCACTCATGAAATGGGCAAACGCATCTAAAAAAAAATTCCCTGAAGACAACAATGTTAGGTGGTACCCTGATGTCGATGGGTTCCTAGAACACTTACCTAGTGGGGGAAGCCTACAAGGGGTCCACCCTCCAAAAGGTAATTCTGTTTTTTGGGGGATTCCCCTCATAAACTGTTTTTATAGATCTGTTTGGCTACAGTTAAGCAGATGCTGTACTTGCATCTTTCTTACAAATGCATTTTATAAGGTTCTTTGGTGCTGTGAATTAGAATGGCTTGACATCACCAATTCAACAATACAATGATATAGTTCTCATCTCAATTATAATGTGATATTTAGTCACCTCTAATACCAAGCTGCACTTAGAAAATTATTTTTTAGACATATGACAACATTAATGACAAGTTTCCAACTACACTATATCATTAAATAATCAGGAAGTAACATCTTTAATCAAATGGTTTTGATACACTCTCGGTATTGGAAACACTGCAAGATTTACATTTTATTTGAGCAATTTCAGTGAGCAACAAGAACAGTAACTTGTTCTTCCAGCATAAAATAATTTCATTGGATTCACTGGCTAAATAATAATAATAATGATAATACTTTTTAAATAGTAAAGTGGGAGTGGATATAAAGTTACATGAATGGTCTAACTAGTATCTGTAACTTGTGGTTTCCTGGGTTTTACATTCTATACCTCATTCGGAACCTAATATATTTTCCAGTAGCTTTAGCAAGTTCTCAGGAGATCCTCTGTTAAAATACTGCCCAAGTAATTGCCATCAATTGGGTCTTATTTTTGCCATTTTTAGTACAAATAATACTACCATCAATTAGAAAAATACCTAGATATACACACAATAATATAAACATCAAATATATGTATGAGACTATAAGATTTATGAGGTCAGGGATTATGTCTCTCTTGTTTACAATTTTATCTTTTCCATTTCAAGGTATACCTGAAAGAGTAGGTGTTCAATAAATGTTTGCTGAATATTCGTTCAACAAACTAAATAGATGTAAGTGTATATATATATATATATATATATATATATATATATATATATATATATATATAATTTTAAAAGACCAGAAAGTTTTGTACCATTTTCCCCATCTATTCATATTATATAAACATATCTTCCAGAAAATTATTATCTGACAGAAATTCCTATGCTAGTATAAGCTCATTTTTTTTTTTTTTTGTCTTCCATGTATACTGAAACAGTTCTTTCACATACAGTATTTGATGGTTGCTACAAAGTCAATATCAGTATATATTTTTTCAGGCCACCTAGAGCTCATTTCTTTAATCTTTCTTTTTTTTTTTTTTGAGTTGGAGTCTCACTCTGTCACCCAGACTAGAGTGCAGTGGCCTCTGCTGGCCACTGCAGCTTCGACCTGCTGGGCTCTGGCGATCCTTCTGCCTCAACCTTCTGGGTAGCTGGAACTACAGGCGCGCGCTACCACGATCGGCTAATTTTTTTGATTTATTATGGAGATGAAGTCTTGCCAAGTTGCCGAGGCGGGTCTTGAACCTGTGGGCTCAGGCAATCCACTCACCTCAGCCTCCCAAAGCACTGGGATTACAGGCTGAGCCACTGAGCCTGGCTCTTTAATCTTTCTTAATGCTTAAGAGTTTTTTGCTTGCTCTTCTCCAACTATTTCGACTATAGCACTGTCCTACAGGTACAACGACACTCCTACAAAGGTGATAGTTTCAAGTATCTAAGTAGTATATGTATTATACAGTAAGTTGCATATGCTTTCAAAACCAAGTTTTAAAAAACTTGACACACTTGATGTCTGTCTGCTGCTGAGTTTATAAATCTTCCATGGCTCAGGAATGCTTCCGTCTTCATTCATATCCTAGTATTCAAAAACTGCTTATTTACTTTTACCCCGTATATATACTGCCATATTACCTTGATTATCATTGACTATACTTCTTCAATTCATCTAAGTCTTTTTGAATTCTAATTCAGTCTCTGGAGTTCTCATCTATTTCCATGCTTTTATTGTCAGATAAAACTTCATAAGTGTACTCTCCATCACATCATTTAGGTTGTAAGTCTTTATCCCAGCTCTCAATAATACACAGTAAATACATCACCTCTTAGGCTTTTTTTGCTTTCTCATGATAGGAAGATGAGAACAGTGTAGAAAAGGAAAAAGGCATTGCTAAGGAGGCACATAGAGAGAGAGAAACATGAGAGGTGAGGATGAGGAATAGAGGATTTGGAAATATATTGTGTATCCTAGTGACAGGTAAATAATTTTACAGAGAGAGAGATACATTTCAATAAAAAAAGATACACTTAAGACACATTGCCAGCACTGAGGCTGTCTGTAAAAAATCCTTTCTCAGATTTATACAGATACATTCAATTTCTTATCGATATGGTTTTTTTTCACAGGAACCTCAAATTCAACATCAATAAAGCAGTCATTTTCCTTGTGAAATCTGTTTCTAACCTATGTAATCACTATCTCAAGTTGGGCCACTTCATCTATCGAGAAACTCCACAGAGTAACACCTACTCATCTTTTCTTTTCTTTTTTTTTTGAGTTGGCCTCTTACTCCGTCACTCCGGCTGGAGTACAGTGGCAAGCTCACGGCCACCCCAGGGTCGAACTGCTGGACTCCAGCGATCCTTCCATCTCAGCTTTCCAAGGAACCGGAACTACAGGTGCGTGCTACTACGCCCGGCTAATTTTCTGATTTATTGTAAAGAATTTAAAACTTTAAATTCCAAGTTGCCTGGGCTGTTCTCGAACCTGTGGGTTCAAGCAAACTTCTCACCTCAGCCTCCCAAAGTACTGGGATTACAGGCTTGAGCCACCGCGCCTGGTCAGCATACTCATCTTTTACATTCAGTTCAGGCATCACTTCCCTGACCCTCGAGTCCTTATTCATGCCCATCTCTTACTAATTTAGAGGAAAAAGTATATCAGCATCATTTCATTTATCATATTGAATAACAATGAAAATATTTGGTTAAAAGCTAATACTGGAAAATATAAAGTAAATTCATATTTGGCTATATGCCAGAATTGGCCTTAATGGCAATCAAATTCTATTCCTTCAACTTTCCATGTTACACACGAAAACACATTCTTTAGCTCCTGAATCCTGATTCTTGTCTTTCTCTCCTACTTACCAGAATAGGGAAGGGAACACACCCTCCCAGTGAATTATAATTACTCATTTCTCTGTTTTCCAACTGGGCTGAGTATATTGCGGGCAGAGCTCAGAGTACAGTAGAATCAATAAGAGTTGATAAAGAGTTTCAAGCATTGTACAGGCTCTTTCTTCTAGAAGGGAAATTTGGAGAGACAGGCCAAAGGCAAGTAGGCCAGTCGGAAGGGTACTGAATGACCATGTGAGGGAGGATACAGGCATGAGACAAGGCAATAGGAATGGGTGCAGCAAGATCCCTAAATTCTTATGTCATACCAGTATTTTCTATCTTGTTTAGATTGTCATAATTCTAGCCTCCAAATACATATGAATATATAAATGTGTGTGTATGTGTATTTTTTCCTAGAAATCTCACCTGGTTTTAGTTAAAGCTGTATTAATTCACAGAATAAAGTAGAGAGTATTCTTTCTTTTCCCATGGTCTGGAAGTGTTTATGATTGGAAGTATCTATTCTTTGAATATTTGGTATAACTGATGTACAGAGTATAAAACTGTCTGGACCTAGTGTTTCTTTGTAGGAAGACTTTAAACTACTAAGTCAATATATGTAATGGTTATGAGGCCACTTAAGCTTTCACTTTTGTAGTTAGACAGTTTCCATAATTTTTACTTTTCCTAAGAACTTGTCTATTTTATGTTTAAAATGATTATTACCAAAAGTTATACATATAGTTCTATTATTTTCTTTTAAATCTTTGCTATAGCTGAATTTGTCTTCCTTTTCATTTTTGTTTTTTTTTTTGTATCTTCTTTTTTCATTAGTGATAAAGGTCACCAAATATTTGTCTATTGTACAAGCACCTATTCAAATACATAATCCTTTGACTATAATAGGACTGTGTATTATATATGTTTTTTAGTTTATAAATTCCTCTAGTGCTTATTATCCCTTCCTCCTAGTTTTTTAAATTTTGCCTATTATTATTTCTTTAATTTCTTAATTTCTTTAATTTTCTTTCCTTACTCATAGTTAAGAACCTGGTATTAAATAAAAGGGACTATTTCAGCTATATGCCAAACTTTTAGACAGTAATTATCACCAATAAGTTCTCAAAACTCTTTTTCTTTTATAAGTTTCCATCCCCCCCCCCAAATTCTTTCTTTGCCTAGTGATCATTTAAAAGATCATTTATCCTTTCTAAATATTTGGGGTTTTATTTCTATTTTGGTTGATTACTAGGTTAATTACATTATTGTCAGTAAGCATTGTATAATATCCCATTCTATAATAATTGTTGAGACTTGATTTCTGACCTTGAAATATAATCAGTTTTTAAAATTTATACTGTATATGTGTGTGTGTGAGAAGAATATTTATCTTCTAAATAATGAAGGGTTACAAAAATTTCTATTTGATCAAGCTTTCCATTTTTTTTTCAAATATTATATGGTTTTAACAACACTGTATCTACTTGACCTCCCAATAATTTAGAGAGAGGCATGGTAAAGTTTTCCACAATGTTTTACACTTTCTCCCTATAGTTCTATCAGTTAGGCATCATATAATCTGAGGACAGTTTATTAGACACCTTCTAGTTTAAATGATAATATTTTCCTGGTAAATTAAATCTTCTGTACCAATGTGTTGCAGCCCTCTTTATTCCTAGTAATAATCCCTTTGACTTAAAGTCAATTTTTTCAGGTATCAATGTAGCACATTAACTTTCTTTAGACTGGTATTTGCCTATTATGTCTTTTTATTGCTTTGACCTTCAAACTTTCCATTTCCTTGTGCTTCCTTGTATTTCTTTCAGTAATAGTATTGAGGCAGTTTTATTTTTAATTTAACTTGATAAACTGTTCAAGCTATAAATATTTACTTAAATTACTTACATATTTTGAACTTGTTTTACCAACTAACTTCATGTTTTCCATTTGCCCAGTTTTAAAAAAATGCTTTTCCTAACTCTTTCTTGATGTTTATTATAATTATTATAGAGTTTTGGGGTTGTTGCTCTGTTTTGTCTTACTTTTTTTCCTGCCATTGGTTTAGGGGTTACACATTTTGTTTTCTTTTGAGAATCACCCTTGAAGATTTACCATGAAGTTAGTTAAAAAAAAAAAAAAAAACTGAAGTTAATATTGTATATTAACCCCCTATTAAAAGAACATGAAGATGATCTAGTTCTAATCATTGCCTCCTGACTTGTATGTTTTTATTTCTCCAATGTTTGCCTTTTTCAGTCATATAATTATAAAATTATAATTTTATAGAGACTTGGATATATTTAAATGTTTTAAATTTTGTTCTCATTCAAACTTGCACCTCTAATTTTCATTTTCCTTCTTCTGAATTGCATCTTTTAGAAGATCATTTAGTAAAGACAACAGTAAATATTACTTTAGCTTTTACAAAAACGTTCTGATTTTCCTCTTATTTTTGAAAGATAAATTCACTGTGGCTCTCTGCTTTATGCTAATAGCTACCTTTTCTTATCATATTATTTCATAGACTCCTGGCTTCCATTATTATGTTTGAGATGTCTGTTTGTAGTCTACTTGTCCGATTTTTAAAATGATCTGCCTTTACCTGACTGTTTTTAAGATTATGTCCTTTGGTATTCTGCATCTTTAAACAATATGTCTATGAGTGACTTTTTTTCTAATTTACACAGCTTGAAAATACTGTACTTCATATATCTAGACTCTTCTATATATTTTCTCAGTTCTGAAACACTTTCAACTACTGCACCTTTAAATATTAACTCTTTCCCATTATCTCTCTTCTCTTATACTGGGACTTTAGTTATATATTTAGAACTTCTCAATCCATCTTCTACTTCTTTTAAGCTCAATTTCCTATTTTTAAAATCTGGGTTTCTCTGCAATCTAGTTAATTTCTGCAGATTTCTCATCCAATTGATGAATTCTCTCTTCAACTGTATCCTCAGGGGCTTACCCCATCCAGTAAAATTAATTGTTTTGGAATCAGTTTTACAGAGCTGTAAATTATATACAATAATACAACAAAAGTTGCAGGCTTTATGTTAAAAATGCAGAATTTGGATAAATGTATATAATAATATAATCACCAACAACCCAATCACAACATAAAACAATTCCATCATCCTTTACTTCTACCCCTTTTGGTGTTATTCCCTTCTATCTAATCCACAACAATTAACTTCTTATCACAATAGTTTGCATTTTAGAAACACAAATGGAATACAATATATAGTCTTTTGTTTCTGGCTTATTTTGCTTTGCATAATGCTTTTTAGCTGTATCCAAGATTTGTGTATGTAAGTAAGTAGTTAGCTCCTTTTAATTAGCTCCTTTTAATGCCTACTAGTTGCATTAAATAAGGATGCATGTTTGTGTGCCATCCTTACATCTTTTATCAAAATTCTGTCCAATCCTTTTGCCCATTTTTGTTGAGTTACTTCTCTTATTGTTGAGTCTAAAGAGATCATGATATTTTCTGAAACAAGGTCTTCACAGATACATGTTTTATAGATATGTTCTGTTAGTCTGTGGCCTGTTTTTTCATTTTCTTTATAGTGTTAAAAAATCAGCAAAAGGTTTTAACATTGGTGAAGTCCAACATATTTTTATGTTTTTATTTTATAGTCAGTGTTTTTTGGGGGGATGATATTTAATAATCTTGATCTAACCTAAGCTCACTAAAATAGTATTCCTATATTTTCCTTTAGATGTTTTATAGTTTTAGCTCAGATTTTGGTCTATAGATCCATTTCAGTTAATGTTTGTGTATGATGTGAGACAATATTTGATATCAGTTGTTTGCATATGGATATCCACTTGTCCCTAACCATTTTAAAAGATGTTTTCCTATTGAATTGCCTGAATACCTGTGTCAAAAATCAACTGAACATACATTTATATGTTTTTTTAATGTGTATGTGTAGTTCCACTGATCTGTACATCTGCCATTATGCCAGCACCACATTATATTATCATAGCTTGAAAATAAGCTAAAATCAGAAAGTATAAATCCTCCAACTTTGCTCATCACCTTCACAAATGCTTTAAATCTCTATGAATATTTTTTTTGTGTGAAAGCAGAATTTATTAAGAGGACAGAAAAGCTCCCACAGTGGGAGGGGACCCAAAAGGGTTGCCTGAATCTCTATAAAAATTTTAGAATTGGCTTGTCAATTACTACAAAAAAAACATGCTTTGATTCAGAAGACATTGACTCTAATGATAAATTTGTGAAGAAGTAATATCTTAAAACTACTGAGTTTTCCAATCCATAAATGTGGCATATCTCTCCATTTCTTTAGGTATTCTTCAAATTCTTTCAGAAAAACATTTCGTTGTTTTCCAATTCTTGCATATACTTTTTGGTAAATTTATCCCTGAGTATTTAATATTTTTAATAAAGTTTTAAATGCTTTATAAACATTTCAATTTCTGATTTTTCTTAGTATAAAACATAATTTATTCTAGAAATAAATTATTTTGTGTATTGACTTTATATTCTGCATCCCAGCTAAACTCACTAGTATTTTTTTAAATAGATTCCTTAGAATTTTCCACATAGATAATCCTACTATTTATGAATAAAGACAATTTAGTTTCATTCATCTGAATGCTTTTTATTTTTGTTGATTTATTACACTGGAGGCTCCAGCACAATGACGAAGAAAGATCTTAAGAGTGGGTAATATTTGGGGGAAAATGTTCAATATTTCAATACTAAACATGAGAATAGTTACAAGTTTTTTGTAGAAATCCTTTATCAAATTGAGAAAATTTCCTTCTATTCCTAGTTTGCTAAGATGACTTGATTATGACTAAGTGTTGAATTTTGTAAAATGCTTTTTTGCATACATTAAAATGACTATTTTATAATAGATAAATAATAAATATTATATAAATTATTTTATTAATCTAGTGAATTATATTTTAGGGGGGTGATAAACCAACCAAGTATTTCCAGTAAAAATGCCACTTAATCAAATGTTTTATCCTTCTTATATATTGCTGGATTCAGTTTGTTATAATTATAAGAAATTTTGCATCTTTAGATTGTCTCCTCACGTGGTATTGGGAGACAATCATTCCTCTTCTATGTTCTGAAAGCTTGAAAGAATTGGCATTATATATATTTGTTTGTTTGTTTTTTGTTTAAGTATCTGATATAACTAACCAATGAAACCATAAGGGCCTGCAAGATTTTTGTGGAAAAATTTTTAAGTGAAAATTACATTACTTTAACAGCATAGAGGTATTCAGGGTATAGATATCTTCTTGAGTGAGCTTTTGTAGCTTGTCTTTCAAAGAAGGAATCTATTACCTCTAAATTGTTAAATTAATGGGTATAGGGTTTTGCATAATAGTCCCTTGTTGTTTTACAGTTTGCAGAATCTGTAGTGATGACCTTTTTCTCATTCCTGCAATTTCTAATTTGTGTCTACTGTTTTTTCCTGTACAGGCTAGCCAGAGTTTTTGTCAATTTTATTAATATCAAAGAACAAACTTTTAAATTCACATTTTTCTTTTATTTTTCATTTTTAGTATTACTGCTCTTTTATTTTTACCTTTGGGTTTAATTTTCTATGTTCTCTTTCTAGTTTCTTAAGGTGGAAGCTTAGTGAATTGATTTTAAGCATTTCTACTTTTCCAAAAATTATTTAATGCTGTACATTTTCCTCTAAGCACCGTTTTAGCTATGTCACAAATTTTGAATGTATGTTTCATTTTTATTCAGTTCAAGATATTTTCTAATTTTTCCTGTAGCTTTTTCTTTGACCCATGGGTTATTCAGAAGTTTATTGTTTATTTTCCATATAAATTGGAATTTTCCAAATATTGTAGAAAATTAATGAAATATATAACCACAATTATGAATGTATCTTTTTCTCTTGTTAATTTTGAATTTTAGCTTTCATTTTATGTTATTTGAAGGTCTGTCATTAGGTACACAGACATTTGTGATTTTTATTTCTCTTGATGAACTGCCCAATTTGTTATTATAAAATAATTTTTGATATCCTTGATAATATTCCTTACTATGAAATCTACTTTGATACTAATATAGTCATTCCAGTATTTTTTTGATTGGTGTTAACTTAAACTTAGTATATTTTTTTCCTGATCCTTTGTTTTAACCATGTGCCTTTATATTTAAAGTGGTTTCCTACAGACAATATACAGGTAGGTCCTGCATCCTGCTTTTTTTTTTTTTAAACCTAATCTGACAATATCTGATTTTTAATTAGTTTGCTAAGATAATTTATATTAAATATGATTAATGACATAGTTGGGAGTAAACCTAAATCTTACTCTTTGTTTTCTAATTATCCCATTTGATGTTTGTTCCCTTTTTATCTTTCTTCTCTTCTTTTAGATTAAGTTTTTTATAATTACATTTTATCTCCATTATTGGCTTATTGGGTATTTCCCTTTGTTTGTTTTGAATGGGTGCTTTATTATTTACAGAATACTTTGTTTAACTTATCACAGTCTATTTCAAATGGTACTACACCACTTTACATACAGTATAAAAACCTTACAATAATTTTTCTCTGTATGGATGTGCATTCTATCTCTAGCTGCTTTTAAGTAGTTTATCAGCAATTTGGCCATGTCACACTTTTGTCTGGAGTTCTTTGAGATTCTTAGATATATATGTTTATAGTTAATATATGATTTTTGGATATTATTTCTTAAAATGTTTTTTTCTGCATCCCTCTTTTTTCATCCCACTTCACCGATTCTCTATTTTTCATCAGTATTTTTTCTCTCTGTTTTTATTTCTGAATAGTTTTTACTGTTGTGTCTTCATATGCAATAATCTCATCTTCTGCACTTTCTAGTCCCATCTGGTATTTTTTAAATCTCAGATAATGTACTTTTCATCTCAAAAAGTTCAATCTGGGACATTTTTATAGCTTCCATTCACTTCTTCATCCTGCCCTTGAACACAGTGAATATATTTGTCACAGCTATTTCAACATCTTTGTCAACTAATTCTAACATCTGTGCCATTTTTGGTTTGATTTTCACTAATTGATTTTTCTCCTGATTGTGTGTTATTTTTTTCTTACTTCTTTATATGCATGCTAATTTTTGTTAGAATGACAATATTTCGAATTCTGCCTTTTTATTTGTAATCTCTTTAATTTGGGGTTTGTTCTGGAATGCACTTTATTCTCTTGAAAACAGTTTGATCCTTTCAAGTCTTACATTATATCGTTAAGGTCAGGTCTAGAATAGTTGTTAAACTAAAATCAATTTGGTTCAACAACCAAGGCAATATCCCTCTTGAAGATTCAACCTGATGTTGTATATGTTAGGAGTTCTTCTATTCTGACTGGTGGAAACACAAAGTATTCCTAGACCCATGTGAGAACTGGGAATTATTGTTCCTGCTAGCTCTTTCCCAGAGGTTCCTTACCTGGCTTCTGTAGTTTATATACTCATACACTGATCAATATTCAGCAAAGATCTGATGGACATTCTAGTGAGTTAAAGAGTCAGTCTCTCTTTCTTTCTCTTTCTCTGCAAAGCTATCCTCCTCAGTGCTTTCTTCCGCAAATATATCTATTTACCTGCCTTGACCTCCCTGAAAACCGATGTCTGTTATGTCAACTCAGAAAGACTGCCAAGTTTTCTGCGTGGGTTCCTCCTTTCTCCAGACAGTGAAGACGCAGGCATTCATTGTGAGCTCTTCTCATTTGTTGCACTTTTCTCAGGGAACAGTGAACAACCTACTGTCCAACTGATTTTTTAGTTGTTTAAGTTGGCATGATTAATCTGGTCCCTACACTCCTATCATGGTTGGAAGAAGAAACTAGAAAACATCCACTTACTGAATTTTTAATTTCAATTATCATAGATTTTACTCTTCTTTAACTTTTCCCCAAATATTCTTGTTAATTTTTGAGAGTTTTTTGACTTTTGGTGTGTGATTTCATAGTTTCCTAAGCATTTCATGCATGTTTGACTTATATTGTCTACGTGATACTTCCAATATCTGAAGTCCTTGCAGTGATGATACTAACTACTTGAGTATTTCTGTGGCTCTTATTTTTATATATTGCTTCTTTGTGGGTTTTGCAATTTTTAATTTTGAGTGTATGTTTCCTTAATTTTACTTTGTGGTAATCTTGGGGAATGGAGGTAGAGATACTTTCCTTCAGAGAGAGTTTGTTTGGTTTCTATCAGGTTTTTAGGGATACAACTAAACTTGAACTATTATTTTGGTAGAGCTTATTTTTTAAATGGTTGATGCTCTCCTTTACAAGGACCCTATAGAAAGATTTTTCTTCCTAGACTACTGATGCCATGCTTGGCCATATGACTTTCTGTGGCCTATAAAACATGAGAGGAAATGATGGGTGTAACTTCTGAGAAAAATTTTAAAAGCCATTGCATATTTCTGCTATAATCTTTTTTCTTCCCTTGCTGTCAGACTATCATATCCCAGACCAGAGCTGCTCTTTAAGCCTTGATCCTGGATTGAAGAGAACGTGGAACAACGCTGCTGCTGACACAAAACAGACTTATTATGAGTGAAATTTATATGTCTAAGATTTTAGTCTTTTTTTTTTGTTACTGTAGCATAACTTAGTCTAAGCTTAATAAGGAAGTTTTATGTTAAGCTCTGCAATCTTATGGGTGAGCTAAAGTTTATTCTCTGATTCTAATGTTGATATTAGTATTTGATCCCAGGGTAAGCTCAGCTTTTGTGTTAGCTTATAGTGTAGTCTATGGTCTAGACTCATCTTAAACATTTGTCTTTCTTATTTTTATCTCTTGAGACCTTTCCTTTAATTCTCAAAAGAGCAGAAATGCATCAAAAAGCATTTTAATCCAGAAACTAGTTATTTTATCCAGTTCAAAGAGTTTTTGAGCATTTGTCCACAATGCCACAAGTAAAAGCCTTACAATTTGGGGTCTGGGGAGCAAAAATTGAACATACTTTCCTGGTCCTAAGAATTCTAAAAAACTCTTTACCTCAGGTAGTGGCCACTGCAATTTTAAAAGTTAAAACATGGCAAAGCAGGTAAGAACAATCAAATTTCTCCTTTATGATGTAGAGAATAGGTTAATAGCTTTTATAAAAATGTAAACAGGAATCAAGGTGACAGAAATTATTCAAGCCAAATATAGCATGAAACTAGATTACCCCCAAAATAGAGAACAGCCCACATTAGTTCTTACTTAGTCCACTGTGGCAATTTATGTATCATTAAATGTTTTTATTCTGTTGATAGCTAACTCAAGTCCCAAAAGCCTCAAGTAGTAACATATATATATATACACACACACACACATCTTAGGCTTATACATTTTTTATGAAGAATATAAAGGTTTAAAGTTTAAAATGTATTATTTTCTCTCAACTATTTTCATTTATTATGTCTATAATTTCTTTCTGAATAGATATTTGAATTACCTCAAGGTATCTGGAGTGGTCTCTTTAGGTTTGTCAGTTACAGTGCTTAATCACTGCAATTGTAATTTTATTTTAATTTGATCTAACTTTCCCACCACTCTGAAAAGAAATTGTGGCAATGCTTACTGCGTGCTAGTATTTGTGGCATAGCAACCATGTTTTTTTAATCTCCAATGGATCTAGCATATCTGAAAATCACAAATAAACCTTTATCAACCAAAACTGGAATTATGGAGTCTCTTGAAAACTTTTTTTAAAAAATAAAAAGCATCCCTTTCTTAATATGTGGTTACATTTTGTGTTTTTAAACATTACTTATCCTTCTCTTCAAAATCTTTTTCTCTCTTCAACATAAACATAGTAACGGATAACTCATACATAGAAAAATTAAACTATTACATGCGTTGGTTATTTTTATAAACATATGATTATGGTCAAATACAGCCTTTGTATCTCATCTTGGGCAAGTATTTAGAATTAGCAACTCATTATTAATTCCTTCAACAGTGGCTATTGGTTTCTTATCAGCCAACAATATTATTGTGTAATTATGGATAATGTAAATAGGACTTTTAATAGAGGTTATAGTCCAGTGAAAACATTTTTAGGTCCCCTAGCAAAGGTGGGTTTGTACTGATACGCAAGCCCCTCTCAACATCCTAGCGATCTGCACCAGTTCCATTCAACCATTACCACTGATCAGTGGGAGTACCTGGCAGGTAGAAAACAAAAGATTTTCATATTCTCTTCCATTTCTCCTCTATTTCTCTGTGTTGTCATATATCTTTTCTCCAACCCCCAAACAAACTAAATTATACCAATCCTTAAAAATATTAAAAATTGGCATTTGACATCTAATCTCTGGATAAAAATGAACATTATCCATGAGTATTCTAGTAGCAAACAGAGTAACTATATATAGGTGATAGGAAGAAAAATGAAGAAAGAGTTACTTCATGTAATACATAGCTGAAAATCTAACTCAAGCCTCTTGCTTTTGCCCATGGTTGAAACAAATTAATATATTCTAATTTTATCTGTTAAGCATAATAATACATGTCTTCAACAGTTTTTATTAAATACATATATATTTCAGGATTCTTGTATTTAGTGCTGGCACTGCAATACTAAATAATATAAAAGACTAACTGTACCTCAGCAGAAGATCAGGAGTTTGAATCTTTTTAAAGTTCTCTCTTAAATATAACAACTAATTTAAGACAATTTATACCTGAGTATATATTCATTTCTAGGTCTCAAAAGACTCCCCCCAAAACTTGCCAACTAAAAGGTCAATTCTGTTTTGATTCATACTCATCAAAATTGGCTATTTAATTGAGTGGTAGTAGTAACTAATTATATTTGGACATGAACCAAATGAAGCTATTTGTTCATTAAAACTAGAGAAACCATATTTTACTTTGACTGAAAACAACACTTAAATATTAACTCCTGCTGATATCAATGGGAATCCTGAATAGAGTTCAAGCACAGTCTTTGGCCCTGGCATTAATCCTATGTCTCCTGAAATGATAAGAAAACAAAAACAAAAAACTTTTGATAGGAGGTTACATGAACAGTAAAATCCCAGATTCTGTATCATTTTGACAGGCATAAATTAAATACCACCAGTGAGTTAAACTTATTATGAACGGAAATGAACCAAAAAGCAAAATCATGCCCGTGCACACGTGTGTGTGCGTGTGCGTGTGTGTGTGTGTATGCACGAGCACATGCATGTATGTTTGTGCATGGAGTGATCAAAAATAATTCATTCATCTTTTCTAATCTATCAGAAAAGACTAAAATGAGTGCAAGCTTTTAGAATTTCTCACAGATATCAAAACCTTCTTATTATAATTTGCAATTGTCCATGGGTAACTGCACATTCATTTGAATTCCTGAAAGACTGAATCTTGTAAAGAGAACAAGATGGGCCCATATTAAAACTTTTAATGACTTTAGTAAAAAAAGGTGGAACTTTGCAGCCAGCTGGCTCCATACCGAAAGCCAGGCTGCACAGCTTGAACTTAAAGCTATCTTAACATAATGAATAAGTGCCAATAATTAGCATATGTAGTGTGAACAGGTTTGCTGGCACAAGCAAGTGAAAAACTCCAAGGTAAAGTTATTATTAGGGAGTAATTAGCTCTGTGAAGTAAATGAGTGAAACAATAGCTGCCAGCACTGACAATATGGCTAACATCTGACTATGTGGAAGATAACATTGTAAAGTATTGCTCCCTGAGCTAGAATCTGTTAATAACCATATGTTAGTGTAATTAATGCAGAGTCTTTCTGACCTGTTGTCACATAAGAACAATACTTTCTTGGAAACATTCAAACAGGCAGTCCCACACTCTGGGTAAGAAATAATTGTGAAAGTTGCTTACAAACAACGCCTACATCTTTTTTTTTTAAAGGAAGAAAAATCAGTGAGTGAAAAGCTGAAGGACAGAGAAAGAGATGAGGTAAAATTGTTTCCTGTCTGACATTCCAGACACTAAGAAGTCAACTGCAGTGGAATGAATCCTTCAAGGTGACTGAAATTCAGTACATATTTGGACAGACTAAATTAGGGACAAAGTAATTCTTCATATAAAATTTTTGAGCTGCATACCATAGGATTCCCCTTCATTTCTCAGGGGAAATACACACACACACACACACACACACACACACACACACACACACACACACACACACACACACCAGGAAACAGTTTGAGAAATACATCAAAGCAATTTTAAGTTCCAATACTAGTAAGTGCCTCTTGCTCCTAAATCTTAACTTCTCATGAACAGGGAGTCCATCTTATTCATCTTTTTATTGTTTAGGAATGTTAATAGTGTCTTGTATAGTTTGGTAAGTTTTGATTAAACGTATAGGACATTTTTGGATTCTCAACAATTTTGGCCACACAACTACAAATAGATTAATATGATGTGATTTCTAAAATGCAGCCTTAGATGATACCACAATAGATAGCAGTAGACAGAACATGGCTTTTTCCACTAAATAATTATAATTACTCTTCCCCTTCTGCTTCCTGTTTTTCTCTTTTACACTTAATACTTCACAGTTCCAATACTTCCAGTTCCTCCTCTTCTTCTAATGTTTTTGCAACTGAGTAAAGTTTTTATTCTTTTAAAAGTGCTTTCATATACAATATTTCACAATTATGGCTTATGCCTACAAGTTTGTTAATGATCATCTTTCTATTAGTGGTGATAAGACTAACAGCCATATTTTAACCTGAAATGAATACCAAAAAAATTGAAGAATTGCCATTAGTAAGTGCAAAAAATGCAAAATCAGTTCTTCTGCCTTATTTTGTCAATTATGGATACATATTTTATTAAGAGTCTACAAGGACATTCTCATAGAGTCATGGCCTTAAGGCATTAACAGAGTCAGGCTCTGTAGAATACTTCTACTAGTTTGTATGATTCTACAAATAATAAGATGAGGACAATTGATAATGATACCTCACAAAGTGACCACTATTATTATACTTTGCATGACATATTAATTCAACTGAAAGAAATTTAAAGAAATCTCAGGACCACTTCCTCCATGAGAGTAATGAAATAAAAAAAATTAATAATAGTGTATATTTAGTTTTGGCTATATGCATGCATATACACACATATATGCACACACACATACCCACTATATACATTTTACTTCTTGTCAAAGAAGAGACTAGAAGGCATTCATAGCATTTATTAGTTACACTTACTTGTAAATAACTATTAGTGATGTATAATCACTATGAAAATTCAGTTAAATATACATGTTTGATATACTTTCATGATCACTAATTATTATATCCCATACTATTCTAAAATTGTATATTACAAATATAAAATATGTTACTTTAACATTTCTGGGTTTTGGCTAAATTTAATTTACCTTGAATATTCTACCTTTTCCAACTAAACTTCTCAAATACAGCTCATGATGCAGAAACACTCATAGGCTAATTAAAAAGCATTTCATACAATATAAGATAAAATGTGGCCATGTTAATCCATTCCTGGAGAAAGTTTGATAACTTTCTAATCTCAGCTGTATTAATCTTGATAATAAAAGAAAGGCTGAGATTTAATGGCAGCTTGTTAGTAACTTTTTCACTCTTTTTAGAGGAGTAGGTTTCTTTTGCAACGTTTAATACTTCACAGACTAAAGTGGCCAAGTAAAAGAGCACTGCACGTTTGAGATCTCGCACATTCATCTTCTCACTAAACATCTGTTTAAGGCCTGTGTGATCTACCTGTCAGCACTAGTGATCCATAAAGTGTTTGAACCTCCTGTCACAAACCTCTGAGCTGGTTTGATCAGAGGCTTTGTGCACACTAATCATAGCCTTTATCTTTCTAATGTTGAGGGGGAACACACACACACACACACACACACACACACACACACACACACACACACAGAGCAAGGCTGTCTTCTCAACATGACTGTAATTAATCTTTCTGAGGGGGGACCTGCCTGGTTTGAAAAGAAAAGATCTGATGGGCTACTGCTCTTTTTGTATAAAGGCCTTATTTTCCTACCAGGCATCTTTATACTTGGGTGGTACCCTTTACAAGCCACCTTAACTGTGGCTCAGTGACAGTGAAACAACCTTCAAGATCACCTTGTGAATGAACCTGTTGGTAACTTTACGTAAGTAAAGAAACCAATAAAAGAGAGTTCTACAGGAGCTCGTTTAAATGATTCTCTCTTTTTAACTGCATGCGGGAAGAAAGGAGCCAGAATGTGAAGCAGTCCCCTTTTCATGTTCCTTGTAAGCTTCTCTCTCCACTAATAATCCCACTGCTACTTTTCTCTTGCTCAGTTGCACACAAATGTATCAAGAGCTGCAGGAGCTCCTAGAGAGGGAACATTTAACATCTTTTTTTTTTAACTGTTTAAAGCAATGCTTTATGCATCTTGCTTCTTACCACTATTTGCTTTTTATTGCTTTAAGTGAGATTAATGCCATGGTTGAAATAACTTGGAATGGCACTGATATCCAAAATGTAATGGACCATTCCCAAGGGACATAATCCCTTGGGTAACCATTTAAAAACAATTTGGAATATAAAAACAAACAGCAAAGTGGGGGGAACTATATGAGTCAGCCATAAAAGTGGATAAAGGAGTACAAATTACAGTTGTCTTATGATCTCCAATTACTGGTACTGGTCTGAAATATTATGTTTAGTACTTGTATACACTATTGAAACTAGGGATCAAATGCTATTAGAATTCACATAAATTCCACAAATAAAATATTTAGTCAATTGGTAGATAAATTCTATCTAGTTATACAGACACATTCTTGTAAAATTGAGTAGCGTGGACTAACCTAAACAAAATCATGTCAAATGCATGGTCTCATAAAGTTACAATAAATACTAGCAGCAATTAAAAGTCAAAAAGACTTAAATAAGAGAGGAACAAAATATACCATACTTGATAACTCTGCCAAGATGACAAAAAAATTAAAATAAATATTTTGAATATTTTTTGTACTAAAGAAAAATGAATTTATTTAAAATAGGACTGAACTTTTAAGTTTAAACACACCAAGTCAATATAAGGGTATTTAAATAAATAGTATTTTTACATAACCTGTTTATTAAAAATTCTTTATTTTAAAATCTTAAAATATTAACAATTGAGAATACTTATATTGACTAGTGTTATATTAGATTTTTTATGTCAACAAAAACTACGCACTTTTCTGTGGATGTTAATATTTTAGTAATGACATAGACAAATTTGAAATTGTAGGATGGGATAGACTATATATTTATATCTATATCTAAGCAATGCACATCCAATATGGTCACATATGACACTTCAGACTCTATATACATGCTTAAAATACATATATTTAAGACATTTTACCGTAATTCATGGTTTTAAAAAATTATGATGTCAAGTAATACAGATTTCCTAGTTGTAAAGTTATGAAATATTAAATTATTAACTTGCATAGGGTTACAGAAACAGATTTAAGTTTTATTCTACTGAAGGTATGGCCTTAGTCACTTGTATGTATCTTCTGCTTGGTCTCAATGAGAAGCCTATTAATTGTATTGGCATCCATGGCTGATTGATAGACTTAGTGCTTCTAGACTGTTTCTTTAAGTGACCTAATCTTTAGCAGGTAGTAGCCATGAAGAGAGATCTAGGACAGGACTTGATTTTTAATACTGCTTCTAAATCAAAGACACCTACAGACATTTCTACTGTTGAGCCCCTTAGTCCTGGTCCTCAGAGTGAATTAGTCTGGGTTTCAGGAGCCTGATTCAGACTGAAGTGAATGGCATTCACTTTGCTTCAGGAAAAATGGGGAGTCCTGTGAAACTTTACATTTTAATAAAGGTCAGGGACTTCTACACTAGAGATAAAGGTAGAATATACAGATAACAATAATTATTTATGACAATTTAGCTATCTTTTTTAAAATATCATAATTTTCAGGATAATTTCATATCTGTAGCTTGAATTTTAGCTTTGGGCTTCTTTTGTACAACTAAAATTAAAACAATAAAGCTTTTATTCATTCATTTTAAGATTACATTTTCCTTTCAGGGACTTTATTTTTTAACATAATGAGACTAGTGCTTCAAAACAGAACTCTTTCATAGTTCTTAAGGCATTGACTGGGAAATTAATTTTCACTTTTATAAATTTTCAAGAAAACAATTTGAAAATGTTGCTGATTGTAAAAATTCATGATTTGATTAAAACATCATTTATTTTCACAGTGAGTTTTTGTTCTCTATATTGGCCTTTTATAGATTATAAAGTTGAGGACTTTTAATTCTTTTCTACTGATGCCTTTCTGAGTAATTAATAGGCTTCTCCAAAGAGACACAAATATATGCTGTGAAAATATAAAAATAAATACTATCTAGATTCTCCTTTCAATAAGAAAATATAAAAACTGCTTTAAAAAGTATAAAACAAATCGGATCATAAAAAAGGTATAGAATGGTAAATGTTCTTAAGATTTTTTTTTTTTGTTCTAGGAAAATTGCAAAACTATTTATAGATAAGAGGGTATGCCAATTGGGCCTTAGTGAGTGTGACTATATTTGACACTGAAGAGAAGTAGAAGGAATACTATTACAGGAAAAGAAATCCACATAAGTAAAGTACACAGAGGCTAGAAAGTATGGGGAATAGAATGGTTAAGTTTGGCTAAATTGTCAATTCATAAAAGAAAATAATAGAAAATAAAGTTAGAAAAGTAAACTAGCACCAAATGGCAGAGGGTCTTCAATGATAGACTGATAACAAAAATTTAATTTTGCAAAATAGTCAGTAGCTGGCAGATAGTCAATAGATTCTGAGTGAATGATGAACATTAGGAGAACTTTTCTTTAAGAAGGTTGAGCTGAGGCTGAGGTGAGTGGATTGCCTGAGCCCACGGGTTCGAGACCCGCCTGGGCAGGGAGACCTCATCTCTACAATAAATCAAAAAATCAGCTGGGCGTGGTAGCGCACACCTGTAATTCTGGTTACCTGGAAGGCTGAGGCAGAAGGATTGCCGAAGCCCAGCAGGTCGAGGCTGCGGTGGCCAGGAGCGGCCACTGCACTCCAGTCTGGGCGACAGAGTGAGACTCCAACTCAAAAAAAAAAAGAAGGTTGAGCTGAAAGTAGTGCACAGAGTTGATGTGAGGCTGAAGCTACTGGAGACAGACAGAACAGTTAGGTAGCCACTGCAGAGATAAGTGGTAATGAGGACCTGAAGGTAGGACATGAAAGTAGAAACAAAAATGTCATGAGAGACATAATGAAAGCAAAATCAATATATGCACAGCAGTATAGTAAACAAGGGTATGGTGGAAGACATCAAAATGAATTGAAAGCTTCAAATTTAAGCGATTGCCAGACTGGTGATAATAGCATTAGTAATTTCTAGACCATAAATTCACAAGATGCAGATTTCTTCACAGAGTCCACCATTGATATTTTAGTAATTAAATGTTAATGCACAATGTGTCTATGCTATATGTAACACTTGATTTAAACGTGCACCGTCATCACGGAAATCATTTTTCACAGAGTTGGAAGACTGCTATATTGACTAAGGCTAAGAATCATTTCCTCACTATATTCAGAACCATTTCCCAGATAGTGGGAGGTTAGGGAAAAACAAAATGGTTTCAGGGACTCCTATAGCAAACATAATTACAGAAGCATCCTCTAGGGTACCCAGACTCGGGATTTTACAAAAAAGGAAACGAAAACTGTACTCAAATGGCAGTATCCCTACAGTTCAGGTGTGTTAACAAATACCCTAAAAGAAACCAAAATCCTAAGAGGGCCACTTTAATTCTACTCCAATAGGAGTAAATAGACAATGTAGGGATTAGAGAATGAGAATAAATACATTAAATCTTACACCACCAACTCAAATAGGATTTCTAATGTCCTTACACTTCTAATGGTGTAGATGTTGTGGGTGGTATGTGTCTGTGTGGCCTAAATACCGAAAGTTACTAAATCAGGTTGGGAAATATTAATTACAATAGTATCAATGTAGCTTTTCAGTAAGATTTTAAATATAAAGTTGACATGGAAAATTGGATGAATTTTAAAAATTTTATTACAGAATAATATTAATTATATTGTTATTAGCACTCATGAATTTTAAATGGAACGTTTGCCCAGCTCAATATTTCAATAGCTTGAAGCTGAGAAGGAATGGAATGTTTTGGCATTTTCTACTAGTCATAGGAAACACCTATTCTTCTGAAAAGTATTTTTTTCTATGGTACTCTAATGGATAAAGTCACTTACTCAAAAAAAACTCTGGCTTTATTATAGGATAATAATTTATACACATACACACACACAAAGACACTCACACATGGAGAGAAAGTTATTTATTGGATTAAAGAGATAGCTTCTGGCTGGGCGCAGTACCTCAAGCCTGCAATCCCAGCACTATGGGAGACCAAGGTGAGAAGGACTGCCTAAGCTCAGGAGTTCGAGACCAGCCTGGGCAACTTGGTGAGTCCTCGTCTCTACAATAAATAAAAAAATAAGCCAGGTGTGGTAGTACACACCTGTAGTTCCAGCTACTTGGAAGGCTGAGGCAGAAGGATCGCCTGAGCCCAACAGGTCGAGGCTGCAATGGCCATGAGCATGCCACTGTACTCCAGCCTGGGTGACAAAGTGAGACTTCAACTAAAAAAAAAAAAAATAGCTTGTTATAGGTAACATGTAATTTTTCCTGGCATATTTTCAGTGCAGTATATGATATTAAAAACATCACCTTCAATATAGATCCTTCAGTTCAAGGAGTATATTGAAATTATAAATGAA
Organism: Carlito syrichta; assembly: GCF_000164805.1. NCBI lineage: Eukaryota > Metazoa > Chordata > Mammalia > Primates > Tarsiidae > Carlito > Carlito syrichta. The sequence goes on from NW_007047411.1 coordinate 27,348, forward strand.
AAAAATGTTATTCTAGCTACCCTTAATTATAAATGTACTCTTCCCATAATGAAAACAAAAGAGATTCTTATTTTCAAAGAGAATCTATTTCTAATTTTGCTTTTTTTGGTGTGTTTACTTACACAATGTTACATATCATCATATGTCACTTTAAGAAGGATTACTTGATGAAGTATTATTACCTCCCATATAGAAACAAACCTAAGAAGATAATCCACATTGTACAATAAACTTGGAAAATCTTCACTTAACTTTTTAAACTTAGCACCATTAATTAATATTTATCAAACACACCATATGCTTTGTTTTTTGTATGATTTTTGTTAAAACTTTAAAATATAGGCAAATAAGTATATCTATGTGCACAATAATAATTATGCATGTGAAAATATATATATGCCAAATTAACAATGTTGCTACACATCTGCTATAGAACTTTGAAGCAAAAATGTTTTATCTTACTAACAAAATTTGAGATTAGTAGCACATTTCTGTATCTTCAGATATATTACATTTTTCTGTATTTAAATATATCTTATAAAAAAGATATGCCAATGAACTTGATATAGCTTATAAAACATAAGATGGAATATTTGTTATATGTAAACAAAACTAAACAGAAAAATGTTAGCAGGAAGAATCTGAAATAATTACAATTGGAAAATAGAACTGGAAGGCTTTAGAAATATTATATTGATAAAGTAATTATTCCAACACAATGTAACAAATCCTGGCTCTTTCCTCAAAATGAAAAAAAAAACAAATCATTTCACTGTAAATTTTATTTCTGAATCATTATCATCATTGCCACATAGATGCTATTAATATTTTCTTTTTAAATGCCATTTATCAAGCACCTTCTGTTAGCTGGGCACTGACTTGGTGTTTTATTTCTAATGACCATAACAAACCAGAAACAAAGATATATTATTGATATTTTAGAAATGAGAATGAGTAAATTGTTGATGTCATAGCACTAGTGAATAGCTGAGCAGCCTTTTAAATTTTGTTCTGACTGGTGTGAGTCTTTGCTATTTTGACTACACCTCTCAAATGGTGGAACCACATCAGAACAATACCAACACAGTAGTTACTACTGTTAACTCAATAAATAGTCAGTCAAAACTTTTAAAAAATTTTTACTGAGTTCACTCAGTCTTTTGGCATCATATTAGACACAGACAAAACATGATACATAATTCTCTATCCAGATGGTCAGAAGTCTAGTGTATGGTGGAAAATATGTAAAACTGGTATCTTAAAATTTCTTAGTGATGAAGGTAATTTGTACAGATTTCATCCACCGAACTAATATGAAGTAGGTACAAATGACCCTTAGGCTAGATTCACACTCTTAGCAACAGAGCTGTTAAGAGACTTCTAGTGGTTTTAACTTTAGGACTAACCAAGCAGCCAGGTTCACTGGGAGAAAAGATATGGTTACAGTAACCATCATTACAAAATTTTCACAAGCTAGTATTTTAAACTATAATTTATAGATGAGTAAATCAGATCTCTGAAAAATTAAAAACATTCTAAGTTTATAAAGCTAGTAAGTGATGGACCAAGATTTAAATAAAGTCCTGTGAAGCTAAATTCAGTGAGGTATAGACTATACCACTCAATAATAATACCGTGTCTTTACAAATCGCAGCTGCAATACTATAATATACAAACAATAAAGTATTCCTAGAAGTTAAAATGTAAATATACATGGAATGGTTTAAAAAAAAAGTTGTATCTTAATAATGTTCCTGTTATACTAACTGTGTTCCTGGAGTCACATATTCACCTTCTCTCTACTCATTTTTTTAGTGGCAAAACTTTCTAAAAGAAACAAGATACTCAATAGTCAATATAACTAAAGTATTATGTATCAATAAGTTTAATAGCTATAATAGGTTGAATTTTGTCCCCCTAAAAGATATGTCCATGACCTAACCCCTGGTATCTGTAAATATGATCTTATTTGAAAATAGGATCTTTGCAGATATACTATAAAGAAAGAGATCATCCTGGATTTAGATTGGGCACTAAATCAAAAATATGTGTCCTTCTAAGAGAATGGAGAAGGATATTTGAGACACAGACATAAGAGAAAGCAATGTGAAAAAAGAGGCAGAGACTAGAGTGATGCATTACAAGCCAATAATCCCAAGGACTGCCAGGCAGCTGCCAGAAGCTAGGAACAGGCATGTTACAGATTCCTCGTCAGAGCCTACAAAATGAACCAACAGTACTGACACCCTAATTTCAGCCTCCGCCCTCTAAAACTATGAGATAATAAATTTCTATTGTTGTAAGCCACCAAGTTTGTGGTAAATTGTTACTAGGTCTATAACACTAATAAAATAGCAATTCTAAAACTAGTAAATGAAAACTTTACTCTTCCAATATATAGTACTGAAGTGTGTAGAATTTCCTGCAGTTCTGGATAATTTAGATCATCTACATTATTAATTCAGGTCTAGTGAATTTATGAGATACTGATTGTTAGAATTATCTGAATCGTTAATGCTGTGGCATTATTCAGTTCTTTCAGTGTTCCAATAATAATATAAGGAAAAGAAATGTTTTCCAGTAGGTATGTGTGCAGGTGTGAATGTATGTATTTAAATTATTTGGCATGAATATGTGTGTGTATATATATAGGTATATATAAAATCTATGACTAGCATTCTTCACTTAATATTTATATCGGTTATTATTGGTCATGTTTCCTGTATATTTGCTCAGCCTTGCACTTCAGTATCTGTACAATATTCCACAGTAATACAGTAATACAATCTGTACAGATTGTGGAATCTGTACAGTATTCCACAATACCCAACAGGAATTTATCTTCTAAACACTTGCCTAAAATTTATCTTCTAAATACTTTTTACAAATTGTATAAAGGCAATAACAATAGTCTGATTTTTATAACTGAAGTTAGAGATACTTAAAGTAATTTTTAATAGTATGTCCACAGTTGTATTTCATTTTCTATTTAAGTATGCTTTGCTTTGAGATGACTTAATACATATAAAATCTTAATGCAGAACAATTGAGAAATTATCTCTATTTAAAAAGAAATATTTTCTTTTTAAAATAATAAATGAATTTTCTGGACTTGTTTACAATTTATAACTGTCTTTTTGAGAATCATAGTGTTTCCTTTGTTTTAAAAAATGCATCCTATGATGATACTGATAGACTTATTTTCTCCGTTATTTATAATTAAGGATGAATCTCTTTATTTCACACCACCTGATTCATGACATAGGATGCAGTAAACTCTAACAAATAAATTTAATGTTTAAAATGAAATAAAATGATTATAACTTACACCTATTTTAATTTTATATTATATGATAGATCAGTAACATTGAAAATGTCAGATAGAAATTATATACTTCTACTCTGCAGAAAGCCCATTATTACTCTAAGTACCGTAACAACTTTTATTACCAATAACAACATTAGTAGTTATCCACTAAATACAGCTATGCCAGATTATTGGACACAGCTGGAGGCAAGACGCCAGTTGTGGTGAAGCAATCAACTGCTCCCATATGCTCCTTTAAAGAATGAATTCTATACAGAAATATCAGTGGTAAAGCATGCTGCAACTTATCACAGAGTTCAATAAATGATATTCAAAGGAAAGAGGAGTCATCTCTCCAAAGGAACGCCTGGCCTCAAAGAATAATTACTGAATCAGTTAACAATTAAAGAAACTTAATCTCACTATCTATTATCCAATCATGAGTATTATTAGTAATACAGTTATGAAATTTCGGCTTAGCTTAAATAGTTCAGCTAAGATAGAATTTCCATTACTTAAAACTTATTTACATTCTTCATGTAGATAATTCTACTATTTTCTTGTAACTTACCAAATTTTGATTTTAAAAGTATGGAAGTACCTTAAATTATGCAACACAGAGAAGGTGTTTTGACCCATTTTGAAAATAAAATTAAATTTTGGTAGATTATGTAATTTGATGTGCTTATATACAATTTAATTAATATAAAGTTTTAGAAAGTAGGCTATGGTATAAACTCAATTTGACTAAGATCAAAGTTAATTCAGAGATGTAAATTATCAAAGAAAACTAGCATTCATTATTAATTTTAAAAACGATGAGATAAAGGTTTTTTCAGACAACTCACCTGTCCATTGTTTTTACTGACATGATTATTATTTTATACATATGATAATAAAATGTGGTGTAAGGCATAATATTAGAACAGTGGGTTGTGATCAAGAAATGCCTTTAGACACCACACTAATATGTATGTCACAAATTAAAGCTACTTATATCAATGGTGAAGTAAATTCATAATTCTTCAGCTGTCTTCTCTCCTTGCTTTGCTTTCTTCTCAGGGAAAAAAAAAGAAAATAACAAGAAACAAACAAAAACCTTTCTGTGTTGTTTATTACTCATATTTTAAGTTCAGAGAAATGAGATGAAGCAGAGGAAGAAAAAATAGATTACTAACAGCATCATACACTTGTTTCAGTGCTCTACCAATTGTAAAGCCCATTTACATCACTATATTTGACTTTTTATCTTGACAGTTGTGTGAGAGATACTCAAATTTTCAGTCTACAGTAGAAGAGGCCAAGAATCATATAATGAAAAAAATAGTAAAGTCTCCTGTTTTAAATTCTGTGATTCATGTAAGACCTAAACAGCCTTTCCAGGAAAATACCATAATTCTTCCCACCTGTCCTTTTCCCAAGTGCCCTTTCAAGATACCCTTAAAGATATGGACACTATCCACACAAAAAGAAACGCCTTTGCACTCCTGTGCTTGGTTCTTCCAAGTCCTGTGGACTTTCTGTGGCCTTAAGCACATACTTCTTATCCCAAGTTTACTTTGGCCCTCCAAGATTTGAAATAGCTACCATTACTTCCTTAGTTACTCTTGTAATAAATGAAGCTATATTATTGTGTTTTCCCCACAGGATTCTGACAATCTTAGTAATCTATGAGCATTGTTAAAAAGGTAGTAAGAATGTCATATGTCATGACAGTTGAGAAGAATATCTAGGATATTTGATATCTACCTAATTGAAAATAATTTGGGGTCTTTTAAACCTTGCACAAGTACAAACACTTTAACTAAACTTAAAAGGCCCAGAATGTTTCAATTTTGTTTACTGCACACATTGCAATGAGTTATAACTTTATTCATTAACATTTTTAGCAAATATAATTGCTATTTCATAACTTTGGGTCAGCTCTCAACCTTGATTTTTTTCTTTTACTCATCAATGACAAACATTTATAGTCTTAATTACTGTTCTTTCACTTTTAGCAAGCTATTAAATCGTGAGCAGAAAATACGCCTAAGGCATTTCTCACCATCATGTTTATTAAGCTCAGCTCAGGATCACATAAGGGGAGAATTATATTTCCTATGCAAGCAGGTGGGTATGTAAGATTGTAAAAAGAGAGCCTCAGTGAAAGAGTCCCTATGAGTAGGAGCAGATCATTACAACAGATGATGTGGGCAGACATCCTACTGATATTTAGTACAGCTTAACACAGCCAGAACAGAATAAAACTTAATAGTGGTCAAGGTGGAGGGAAAGAATGAGTAGTAATAAAATAATCGCAGCAGATCCTGAGGTTATTTTCTGCCTCTCCTCTAAGTTAAAGCTGTACTGTAAAGAGAAGACTTAGAACCATATTCCAGTTATCTGAACAGTCAATGGCACTATCTACCTAACTTTTCATATTTTTCTTTAATGAGATTTTTCATTTAAGATTTTAATAGATAAATTATAATGCTTGCCTTATTGTCTGGATTTTTTTAAGTAAAAAATTAAAACTTCTTAAACAGGTTAATACCTTCCTTAAAATATTCTAAAATTAAGACATACTTCAAGATATTTAATTTTTAAAAATCTTTCTGCAAAATAATCAATAAAAAGAAATCAAATCATCAATATGTGTGTCTGGGGCAGAGGTGTCAAATAGAAAATAGCATCAAAGTTTTAGTATTTTAACACTTCTTAACTCTATCAGAAGACACTAATTGGGGGAAGTACAAAAAATGAAATGGTATAATTATTCTGGTATACACACATTTCCTGAGATTTCTAAAATATTCTCAATGAAAATAAATTTTAAAATTCAAGAATTATTCCTTCATGAAGGCATTTCAGTTTCATTCTGAGACTGTAAAATTCTTAAAGATAAGGACCACACTTCCAATTCTAATCTTTGCATCTAGAAAAAAAGATTGGACAAATATAATTAACATTGTAAAGTTCATAATTTCAGGGACTTGGCAGAATTAGATCACAGTAAGTTAATCTAAATTAAACTAGGATGGTTGCAAAATAAATTGTTTGCATAAACCATGTTTAATCTCTCATCTTTTTCTGTGAAAACTCAGATAATTTTGACTTTGATTTTTCTGAAGCCTAACACCATTTTCCAGTTATTATTTCACCATTTATTAGCCAGAATCAAAAACCCTTCAAAACAGCAAATTTAGGATTAACTGGAAAGATTTTGTTATTTCATGTTTCTTTTTTTCTTTTCTATTGTCTCTGATCAAGTCTCAAAATGAAGTCAACCAAAGCGAAAGAAAAAAAAAAAAGACTGAAAAAAAAGCTGCTAATGAAGCTACATGGAGGAGATGAGCTACAAGATAACATTAATTCCATCTGTCTCTGAATAGGATATGAAAAATCTCAGCAAAGGGGCACTTTATATCAATTTTAGAAAAATTATGGAATTTTGAGGCTTAAATCAGATAAAGAAGGAGCAATAGGAAAAATATATCTTAGCATCACAAGCCATTAAAAAACCTGAGTGGGCAAAGTGATAGCATACATAGTTTTGAGAACTTTAATTTGTTGCATAAGTATTGCCCATGGATTGGCCTCAATACTTGTTATTTTTTTCTGCTAATGACACTTCTTAAGTTATTTCTATAATTATTACTGTATACAAGAAGAAAATTATCAAGTACCGTGCATCACAACATGGATGAGCATAGATTTATTATATGAATTACAATCTAATTGCTTATTACTCAAAATGGGATTTGTTTACATGTTTTAACATTGTATCTTATAGTGGACACATAAGATAATTGTAAATGTAAATAAAATATAATGTTAGTGTTATCATAAGGTTTCTAAACTTTCCCATAACTATAAGGTTTATTAGCATTTTTGTATTACCAGGGTACTAATTTGTTTTTTTTAAAGCAGTTATTTTACCAAAAACAACTACAACAACAAAAAACCTGATTGATAGTTATTTCAGCAGTGTGTTCTTTCTCCTAAATTCTCATTGAGATGATCTATTGTCTAGGAATGATTTTGTGTTACAAGTCTGGGAATGATTGGGGGGAAGCAATCAGGTAAGAAACAGTGTAAAAGAGAGGGAAAAAGATAAGAGACAGTAGAAGACAGGTTAAAAAGAAGACAGGTTAAAGCAATGACATGTTGATGGAAGTACTTGTACGCCTCAACATTATGCTTGTAATACATTTAGGAGCAGTAGCCTTTTTTTAATCACAAAAGAAACTTCACTCAATTTCTCAAGGGATAGAGATTTAGAAAAAGGTCTTGCTTTCCTGTTCCCTAATGTGAATACCAATGAAGCACCTGATACAGAACAAAACAGAAAGGATGTTTTAAAACAATAGGAAATTGAAAGATAAAGCTTTCAATAAATGGTATAATAGAAGCATATCAAATATCCTCAATAGGGAGGCAAGGGAATGGGCATCATTTTAGAGTGGAAGAAAAGATCAACCGCATAATGAGAAAATATATTCTTTAGCTAGAATATTCATTTCCTAATTTAGATTTTTAAAACATAGCAGGAAATCAAAGAGGCTTTTAAAAATATTTGAGTTTTACTTTGATAAAGCCTCCATTACTGTTTATCAGAATAACACTTTTCTTGGACAAAAACACCAGACTTTTCATGTTAGAAGATCATTTTCCTTTCTTTATTTGGTTAGTTTATAGATTCCAATGATACGATGTTAAACATTTTTATTTAAAATGGGCCAAACAGAGATACTAGCTCATTGTAAAAATGATCATTTAAAAAGTTATAGGAACTATCATGAGCCCATGAAATACACTTTAATTAAGAAAGTTTTGTATATAAGCCTTCCAAAATAAACTACTGATAATTTTAGAAAAACCAGAATTTAAGATTTCCTAATTGTTCTCTAAGTAATGTGTCATATACAATTTTTATGAAAATATGCAAATATTATTCTAAATTTCTTTAGCAGTATATTTAATATTTGCTTCAAATTTCAGATAAAGCAAACACAATTTGATGGACTCTGCAAAATAGCTGTTTATTTCGTGTTCATGAGCACCTACGATCTTGATTTAGGGTTTGGCCCTTTTTATTTCTGAACCATATCTTCTTCATCTACAAAAGAAGAAAAAGTTGGACTAGTCTATTTTTCTACGTCAATTATTTAATTGATAAAAAGTTTTAATTCAGTACAACTCAGATGAGAGCAGCAGTTTATCTTAGAATTTAAAAGAATGTCACAAAAGAATGTCAACTAAATAAAGTGAACTTAGCTAACCCCTTATCTCACTGAGGACCTGTAGCAGCAGTTCACAGACTGGTCTGAGTCCCACACTGTCCTAACATATTCTTCTTCCTGCTCACTCAAATGATTATCTTTGAGAATATCCCAAATTTTTACAGTAACATAAACATTAATAGTCTTCCATACTACAGCAATTGAGATTGCTGGTTTTAGAATTACAGGCCTCAAGCATGAACTAGATATAATCAAGAGACTATACATTAAGTTTAGTCTACCTGGACACAGACTCAAGCCAAGGAAGTAGGTGAGTGGATTGCCTGAGCCTGCGGGCTCGAGACCCGCCTGGGCAGCGAGACCTCATCTCTACAATAAATCAAAAAATCAGCCAGGCGTGGTAGCGCCCGCCTGTGATTCTGGCTACTTGGAAGGCTGAGGCGGAAGGATCGCTGGAGCCCAGCAGGCGAGGCTGCGGTGGCCGGGAGCGGCTACTGCACTCCAGTCTGGGCGACAGAGTGAGACTCCAACTCAAAAAAAAAAAAAGAAACTAGCCAAGGATATGGCTATTTTGACCATATCTCCAAATCTAAAATTGGGACACATGGTCTGACAGAAACAAGGGTATTTATGAGTTATGAAGGTTAAACCAGTATTTAAATAGCATGATGTTTGCAGGACTCATTCATTGAGGTATATTGCGTCTTATTAGGGATACAAAGAACACAAAGGAAGAATAACATGTGTGAATACACAAAAATATGTGTCCTAGAAAATATAGAGCCAGATATATATGCACTATACACATAAGCCTAATAACTGTGTACAAGAAATTGTCATTTTCAGAAGTTCCTATCTGTGGAACTTATGGCTCAGTGAATCTATATATTCTTTCATTAGAATAGTTTAAAAATTATGTTTAAAATTTAAAAAAGAAACATACCTCTACTTTATTTTTTATATAACCATGCTATTTCAGTTAGATAACAAAATATTGTAAGTGTATTTTTGGAAAATTAAATATTTACACAATAAGGGAAGAGAGGGAGGGCGAACTGCGATTCTCCCTCAGGATGAAAACTGCTCCTATATAAGTGGATGACATTTGTATTATTCAGGTGCTTCAAGGTAACAAATTGGCCAAAGCTGGCTGTTCATATAAATAATGCTGGAGATCTACAGATACAGACCTTAAAATTTGGAAATTTCATTACAAATATGTGTAAATGATTTAACCACTGATTGATTTCAAAAACCATGACCTTAGCAGCAACGTTTTTTCTCTCACTTCTTTGTAGCTATTTGCTTGTGGAATAATTTTTGTCTCTCTTCATATACACATACTCATATACCACATTTCTATATATATATTACTTCACTTTAAATGTCTTTTAGTGCTCCTGAGTCTGACTGATGTAAGATGTTATTTTGAACATGCCAAAGCATCTAAACGGCTCCAGTCTTTTCTTTTCAGCCTGCATTCCTTGATAAGTGGCAAAGCTTCCCACTTATCAGTCACTCAAAGTGACTGTAGCTGTCAGTTGTGTACAAAGCGCAATCAGTTTGGAAGCGGAGACACCAGCATTTTTCTTCTCAGCTTGAAGCAAACACGTTTTGACTGCTAGTCATTCAATTTTAAAGCATCCTCAATTAGGGGCGGATGAAGATATAAAGAAAACACATCCTAAATACCTCCACCAGGCAACAAAAAAAATTTTTATTGTTATCTCTTGATTTACCTTACGGCAGCCCCATCCCTCCTCTTTTTCTGGCTGTATGACATGGGTGCGCATGACAACACACCCTCTATCATGGAAAGATTGCAATAACATATTATACTAACACTCAGGGAAACCTCTGTTTGAGCCTGTTTATGTTTTCTTTTGCTCTTTCTCTCTCTTGAATCACTAATAAAAAATCAAATAATTCACCTTTTAAATGAAAAAAACCAATCTTTTAGACTCACTGTTTATTAGTGATCGAGTTTTATTTAATGGAAGTATAAACGCCAATTAAATACTAAGGAAAAAGAGGAAAAAAGGAAGTCAGAAGAGAAAGGAACTATGTATGAGAAGGAGAAAATAGAGTACAAAGGGTAAAGTAGTCACAAGTGGCTACATCATGGATTCAGCAACAGGTGTAGATACAGGTATTGGTAAAGTCATGAAAGGAATACAGTAGCAGAAAGGGAATTAAAAGTGTATTCAGAACTAAATGGTGATTATTAGAGAGGAAAAATAATATGCACAGGCAATAAACAAATGATGAAGGAAAAGCAAGTGGTGAAAAAGATACAGAAATCTGAGTGTGTGCATGAACACACATACAACTCACACACGGTGAATACACATACATATTAATATACATCTGTAATTAAATATCTGCATATAATATCAAAACTAGTTTTTTAGTTTACCTCTTTTAGTTAAGCATATATGTATTTCATATTACACCTCTCCTAATTTCCTACTTAGGTGCTATCAGAGTACCAATATAAAATAATTTTTTAAAAGAGATGTTTATCTGTTATAAACATAACATCTTTTTTAAGCATTGTAGGTGAAGATTTAGTTGTATGTAATATTTGCATACATGTAACACATATTTTCCTTATTTAGAAGTATTTATTTTCTCCATTAACTAAAGGGCACTCTCTTACCTCGTTTTAATGCACAAAGCAAAACGAAATTACTTAAAAAAAAATCCTGCCACATTTGCCAATTTGATAGCTTTAACTCAGTTTGATAAGACCAATTACTCTTATTTTCTAGAGATTATCTGAATTAAATCACTCATTATTATTCTAGTAAGAAGAGGAAGCAGGCACCTTACAAAGTATTAAACTGTCAGTCTCAGAAACACACACACACACACACACACACACACACACACACACACACCCCTCTCAGTTCTACTATCTATAAGATGGAGATAATGCCATAAGCTGCCCAAATTCCTGTGATGATTATGTGAGGTGACCTCTGTAAAGTGCCAAACGCACTATGCACTGGTCTGCTACTTCTTCTTTCTTTCTTTATTTTTTTCGGAGTCTTGCTTTGTCACCCAGGCTGGAATGCAGTGGCATATTCACTGCCACCACAGCCTCGAATTGCTGGGCTCAGGTTATCCTTCCGTCTCAACCTTCCTAGTAGCTGGAACCACAGGCATGTGCCACCATGTCTGACTACTTTTTTGACTTATTGTAGAGATGAGTTCTTGTCATGTTGCTCAGGCTGGTCTCAAGTCTCTGAGCTCAGGTGCTCCGTCTTCCTACCAGCAATGCTAATTCAAAAAGTATTGAAATAAATTGACATTTCAAAGGTAGTATACCAAATAGTTCATGGATTAGAAATCTTGGCTGAGATTACTAACTTAAAAAACTTATACAGTTGAATAAAGGAAAGATTGCTGCTACTGGAACTACTAATATTTAAGATAGGAAATTTATGTACCTTAAACAGGTTGATAGGGTTACAAATCATACATAGCTCTAGGGAGTGTTGGTTATCTCTTTTTTGATGTCTATCAAACAATCTGTATTATTTCAATCTCTTAAGAAATACAATATTATTGTCTTGCTTATTATTTTGTATACTACATAGTGAATAATGTATTCTACTTCATTCTTTCATCCATTCATTCAATTAATAGTTTTAAATCATTATTATATGCCAGGAACTATTATAGGCACAATAGATACATCAATGAGCAAGACAGATGAAATATTTTACTTTTTAAACAGATGGCATCTCGCTTTTTTGCCCAGACTGAACTTGAACTTCTGGGCTCAAGGAATCCTCTTGTCTCAGTCTCCTATGTAGCTGGGACTACAGGTACATAACACTGTACCCAGAAAAATGTTTGACCCCACATAACTTATTATTGAATATGTACTGTGGTAATGGTTGGAGTACAGTCAAAAGATAAGTATACATAAAGAAGGTAATTAGGGCTGTGAAAAGCAAGCAGGAAAAAAGAGACTGACTAGGGGATGCACGGATTATTTTGATTGAACAGCCAAAGGTAGTCTCCCTGAGAAGGACAGAATTTGAAGAGATGTGAATAAAGTGAGGGTCTAAGTTATATGAAAAACTGAAAAAAGAGCCTTTGAGACTATGAGAATGGCAAATGCAAATGTCCTGAAAGTAGAACCTTCTTGGCATGTTATAGAAACCAAAAAGGATAGGTTTTTAGGATAGAGGCAATGAGGAAGAATTTAGAGAGGTTGGCAATAACCTAATCAAATAGAGCCCAATAGACTAGGATAAAGAGTATAAATTTATTTGAAATGAAATCATTTTGAGCATGGTTACAACACAATTAGATTTAAAAGATCACTCTAACAGGGCTGCATGTTTTTTCTTTTTTTTCATGTTCGAGTTCCTTGTAGAGCCTAGTTATTAGGTCTTTGTCAGATACACAGTTGGCAAATAATTTTTCCCAGTCTGTGGGCTGTCTTCTCACTCTCTTGATGGTTCCTTTGGCTTGGCTTTGCAGAAGCTTTACAGTTTGATGAGGGCCCACTTGTCTATCTTATCTATTATGGCATGGACACTTGGAGTTTTGATCAGGAATAGACTATCAGTTCCGATTTCCATCAGGGTGTCTCCTGCATTTTCTCTTTTTTTTTTTGAGTTGGAGTCTCACTCCATCACCCAAACTGGAATGCAGTGGCATGCTCACAGCCATCCTAGCATTGATCTGCTGGGTTCCGGAGGTTCTTCCGCCTCAATCTTCCAAGTAGCCGGAACTACAGATGTGCGCTACCACACTTGGCTCATTTTTTTGATTTACTGTAGAGACAAGATCTCACCACGTTGCCCAGGCTGGTCTGGAATCTGTGGGCTCAGGCAATCCTCTCGCCTTGGCCTCCCAAAGTGCTGGGATTACAGACTTGAGCCACCATGCCCAGGTGTCCCCTGCATTTTCTAAGGTTCTTATAGTTTGAGGTTTTACATTTAGGCCTTTGATCCATTTAGAGTTGATTTTTGTGTATGGTGATAGGTTAAGGTCTTGTTTGAATCTTCTGCATGTGGTCAGCCAGTTTTCCCAGCACCATTTACTGAATAAATTCTCCTCTCCCCAGTGGTTGTTAGTGGGCAAAAGATACGAATAGACATTTCTCAAAAGAAGACATACAGGCAGCCAATAGATACATGAAAAAATGCTCAGCCTTACTTATCATCAAAGAAATGCAAATTAAAACTACACTGAGATACCACCTAACTCCTGTCAGGATGGCCATGATCAATAACTCAGAAAACAACAGATGCTGGAGAGGATGCAGGGAAAAGGGAATACTTCCACACTGTTGGTAGGAGTGTAAAATAGTACAACCTCTGTGGAAAACAGTGTGGCAATTCCTAAAGATCTAAAAATTGACCTCTCATACAATCCAGTAATCACCCTTCTAGGAATATACCCAGAGGAACTCAAGTCATTCCACAAAAAATATACCTGCACTTGCATGTTTATTGTAGCACTATTCACAATAGTTTTCAAAAATATGGAACCAACCGTGCTGCAAATTGTAAGTAAACTAGATTTTTAAAATGTGGCACATATACACGATGGAATATTACACAGCCATAAAGAAGGACAAAATTATGAACTCCGCAGCAACTTGTATAGATTTAAAGTCTGTAATACTCAGTGATCTATCACAAAAACAATGAACTGAGTACCACATGTTCTCACTCATAAGTGGACCCAGAACAATTATCATAATACTTTAAGAAAGGGATTGGCAGTAATGGGAAACTGCCAGGGGAGGGAGCGGGGGCAGGAGGTGGGATGCATACTTCATCAATAAAGGTACCTGATCTAAAACCAGGTGATGTGGGGACAAATGTGAGGCCCAAACTTTACCTGTACACTGACCATTTGTACACCCAACCGTGAATTGTACCCCATCTTTAAAATAAAAATTAAAAAAAAAATAAAAGCTCACTCTATCAGTTATATGTAAAATTACTAAGGGAGTTAGCAGAAGACATATGGTGACCAACTTGCTTAGGATCTTAGCTTACTATAGTGGTCTAAGTGAAAAATGATAGTAACTTAGCCTAGAGTGACAGTGAGACTAGAATGGTAAGAATGATGTCAGTCAATTGACAGATTTTGAAGATAAAGCCAATGTTGATGGATTAGTTGCAAGGTGTGAAAAAAATAAGAGGGGTCTGGACGTCTCCTAGATTTTTGTTAGCAGAAACTAGGCAAATGATACTATATTCATAGGTGGAAAAATTGAGAAAGAATGAATTTTGGGAAGATAATTAAAGAATATGTTTGGAAATGTGAAATTTGAGATGCTTATTAGCTATCAATTTAAATAGGCTGAGGAAGCACTGGTGTATTTGACTCTGAAGTTCAGGAGAGAGATCTAGGCTAGAGAGATGAATTGTGAAATATTATCTTCAAGATGGTATATAAAGGCATTAAACTAAATGAGACCATTTAGAAAGTAAGGTAAGGAAGTCAGATGATGGAGCAATACAACCTTTTAAAGATGGGAAGAGAATCAACCAAATGAGGATGGGGAATAGAATGTTAAAAAAATCAGCAAATTGTTGTTTTTTGGAGGCCAACTGAAGAGTATTACAAGAATGTGGCAATGATCAAATGCTGTTGTGAGTTCAAGTATGATGAAATCTGATAATTTACTACTTGTAGAATATTCTTTGTAGAAGAAGCAATCTGGTTCTTTCTTTTGCCCCTCCTTCAAGGGAAAACTAGAGACAATTCTAGTGCCATTATAAATGTGCCCTTAATTCCCTATTTATCCTTCCTTTCCCATCCTATATTATTCACCTGTTTGCTTTTCTTTTCTAAAGAAAAATAGAGTAAAATACATACATATGCACAAAGTAAATTTTGCATTGTCTATAAGTTACATGAAAATTCATAAGCAAAAGCTCAAAAGAGTAGAAGTTAGAACTCCAGAGAGCTGAAGCAAATTTGCCATATGTTAGGGATGCCTGGAATGTATGTCTTGAATCATGATGTAACAGTGCTCTTCACAGAATAACTTATTTTATGTTACCACTGTTAATTTCATTGGCATTTAGTTCTCTACCTATTTGTTAACTCTCTTTAAAAACAGGAGATAGAAATTTTTCCTAAAGACTTTTTGAGTACTTCCAGCTACAGCATTTATTTTACCACACTAATGTGTAAATTAAGGTGAAATAAAAAGTGGTTCATTTTAGGTTAACATATTGACAACTGGCCTAAATTCCCCAAATCTTTCTGTTGTTATTGACTTGCTTTGTTTTGTTTTGTTTCCCACTACTTGGTAATTACATTCCCAGGGTCTTATCTTAGCACTGATAGCCTCTATTTTGTTAATAGGATATGGACTGCAGAGCCTCAGTGAGAAACAGTGTTCAACTTTCTCCACAGGTAATTTTGTTTGGGAAAAGGTTGAAAAGTCATGGGAAAAACTGCTGTCAGTCTGCTTTCTGGGCCAGTCTCAGTGATTCCAGAATGGTCATATTTACAAGTTGTGAAAAAGCAGCTGCTCCAGACACATGGCAGACTTGGATAAACTATTCCCAGTGCTAAAGCCCACTGGTTCTGCGGCTCTGTAATTTCAGTTCACATGCAGATCTCTTCTTTAGACCATAGCAACACCAACCAAAGACTACACAATTATCTAAATGGATTAAATGAAGCCAAGATTCACTTCAGAAATCATACTGCAGAGTAGAGAAGGAAGAAATACAGAAATGGCACAGAAATGCGAAAGCAGAAAAAGGAAAATAATGAGAAAATTTATTTTGTGATACATATAACAAACGAATGTCTTTCCATTAAATGCACTTTTAATGTTTTTAGTGAACAGCTTAAGTCAGGATGAATTACAAAACCAGGATTACAATTTCTAAACACTATTATCAACATCACTTCAATATAGTCATCAACTTAAGAGTTATATAGACTTTGTTATTTCATCTAGGGTCTCACTACGGATATTAAAAAGATGAAAATATTAAGGTCATAGAATAGTTACAAATTCTATGCACATACAACCTATTTTGTTTGAGAAATTCTTTTTTAAAAAAGCAAAACAGGAGGTCAGAAGGCTAGGAAGCACTTATCAAGAAAAAAAGGATTCCATAGATTTTATTTATTCATAAGAGTTCAGAGCAATTTATGGAGATAATAAGATCAATAACATGGGGGGGGGAAAAAAAGGAAAAAAGACTATTGTAAACCCTAGAAAGCACAAATCAACACAGAAAGGAATATCCCACTAAACTATCCAGAAAACAATATAAACACCACTATTGATTTTAAACTTTTAGGATTAACAGATAAGTAAAGCAGGACAGTTTTGTTTGTGTGCGTATATATGCACCCCCCATATATATTAAACCAGAGAAAACTTACAGATAACAGAAATTGGCAGTTGAGAGTGAGGAGAGATGTCATCCTCATCTAACAAGGCAAGTGTCAAAGGCAGCTATTTATACTTGACTGAATGAGAAAGGGGTGTAAGTAAACTAAAGTTTAAAAGTACCTACTAATAGAATTTAAATGACATCTAACTATATCTTAAGGTGATGCAGGGGAGAAGAAGTTTTCAGAGTGGCAGTAGGTGAGGTGTGTAAATCTTCATGTTTCCAGGTTAATGATATTTGAAGCTGGTAAGTCAGAAATAGCACTATACTAAAATTATATTTTTGATATAGAAGTAAATACTAGGAGGACTCTTTTTTTTTTTGAGTTGGAGTCTCACTCTGTCGCCCAGACTGGAGTGCAGTGGCCGCTCCC
>NW_007047411.1:44793-67261 GCF_000164805.1 Carlito syrichta
AGGCAATCCACTCACCTCAGCCTCCCAAAGCACGGGATTATAGGCTGAGCCACCGAGTCCAGCTAGGAGGACTCTTAAAAACAAAAACTCAAAGATTTAAAGTGACCCCTTCGAAATACAAGGACAGTATGATCTAGAGGACGGGCTCAAGAGGCTGTTTTCATGACTTTCCAGTACACTCTCAGTCACGTTAGCATGTGTTACATCGATAAGAATGAATATGCATATGCCTGTCAATCTCTGTATCTATGCAGAGACAGGTTTACCTAGACAGATAAAGAAGATGAATGGCTGGATTTCTACCATTAGGAGAACTATTTTTTTTTTTAAGAGAGAATACTTAAATAATTTTAAAGTGGCTCCTCGGAGTGAAAGGACACAGCTGCAGTCAGTTATCCTTACTGTCCCTCTAGGGCTGCCATCTGTCTTCTCAAATAAAAGTTGTGCTTCCGGAAAGTACAAGGAGGAGGGGAAAGTCATCCTTAAGACTACTTCTTTGTATTTCCGTATTTCTGCCTCTATTATTAATCTTTCTGAATAACAAGAAACTGTTTTCTGTACGGTTGTGGTCTCTTTTTATTTCACATGGCAAAACATTAGTCAGAGCTCAATGAGTTAATGCATTTCCTTCACAGGGTGAAATGCTACCTTAATCGCATGGTGTTTATTCTTGGCATTTCTAGTCTTCCAAAGAGAGGAGGTTACTTTGTAATCTCTTTGTGCTCATATATGTTTGTGCGGTCTTGTTCAAGGGGGCAAAATGCTTCCAACTTACCACACTCAGAGAAAGAAATCGTATATCAGCAGGTCAGTCAGGTACGTACTATTATTTCACCTTTAACATTATTATGTTTTCAATACAACATTTCAATGGATTTCCTTCTGCATAATAATTTATCAAGAATTACCAAAACTCTAATGAGCTCAAGGAGACTTGGCTTTAATAAAATGAAACCTTTATCACAAATTGGTTGAGCCCATGACTACAAATTAATCATTCAACTATACATAAGTCAAGTCGTATTTTTACTTTGTAGGAATAAGTTCCCAGGAAAAGAAAACTCATTTTAAAACTTTGAGCCATTAAGCCTTAAATGGTAGAATACTGGTGAAATAAAAATGAACTGGCTCAAAATTCAGGTAACTTGGAATTCAGCCATCGTTCCATAAGAAGCAACTTAGGTGACATTCGGAACTTCTAACCTTAATTGGTTTCAGTTTACAAACGTCAAAATGAGAGATAGGTCTAAAAACTGTGTGTAGCTGTAAAATCATATGAATTCACAGTTTTCAGTAACTACTGCTATGTAGTCTATTTCTTCCCCTAGAAATTCTCCAGTTGCAGATACATTCATTAAATTGTCCATCATCAGAAATACAGAAAAAATACACTTTTTATTCTAATGACTAAGCAAAAAAGTTTTTAGGATTTTGTGCTTACTACACCACCATAGAAATCAGGTGTGAATACACCTCATAGAAATCAGGTGTGAATTAGGTATTATAATTCCCAATTTATAGATGGGAATAATGAAACTCTGAGGAACAGGCAATTTTCCTAAGATCACACAGCAGATATCAGGTGAGAAGATGCAAAGACTGAATTCAGGTATATCTGGTCCCAGAAACCTGCTCTCAAAATTTTTTTTTAAAACTACTAATAGAATTAAAATTGTATTTTATATAGGTGAATATAACCCTATACCTTCTAAAGAACTAAGTTCTTTTCTATATACTATGGAATGTACACTGCCCAACTAAGAATAAAAGGAATGAAAAATTTTCCTTCACTTTACCCTTAGCTCCAGACAGAATCAGTGACCCAAAGCTATGACTAGTCCTAAACATGCTTACATTGTTTACAGTCCTAAACAATGACAGGAGATTATTAAATAACAAATCTTTGCTCACAACAGAACATAACAGACAATAGTTGGAAAATGCGGTAATTTTTAGAATCTCTTATGAAAGTTCAAACTTGGATACTTGTGATACATATGCATTTGAAAGGAAGTACAATATCTTTAAATTTTCCCTTAAAATATCTTAAGTGCATTTCATACCAGAGCACATTGTTGGATTAACCCTATTAGTTGCTGACAGAGCCTTTAATTCCACTAAGTATTAATGAAAAAGAGTAAGAAAATTATAGCTAGTACATGCTTCTTAAACATAAGCCAAAGTTATAGAAAGCCTGTCCTATCAGAATCTTTAAGATGAAAGGAAACTTGGATCTCTAGAACACTCAATTTGTCGTCATAATTGAAGTTGAGTAGAAGTCACTCAGTCATTTACTGTAAAAGTTTCTAGTAACAGTGAATCAGATCAAGATAAACCACTAGTCTAAGATCATTATTGAAAACATAAACCATCTAACTGTTGATATCAGAAATAGGTTAATTTAATGCAAAAAATAGGAAATTTGCTAAACAATGGGTACTATAGAATAATTAAAGTAAGATTTAAAAAAATATTTCTTCTAAAAAAAGTCTAGAAAGATATCCTTCTCTGAAATATTTATAAGTTTCATGCCATATATTAATGTGCATTAAAAGTTAGTCAGATACAGTAAATGGAATACAAAAATTTTTTATCTTTTAAGGTCAATAAACAAAAATATTAGAGGAAAATACTGCGGAGTAGCAGGAAATTAAGGATAAACTTCTTTCTGGTCCTAAAATTAAAAGTCTCATAAAGAAGTGAACGTGTTCTTGAGGGAAGATGAATGTTTCTGGTATTCTGTACAGTGAATTGATTTATTATGTGCAAAGAATAACAAAAAACTTTCTTAATTTTTGATGAATTATGTGAATAAACCTGGCATAAGATTGTAACCCTATAAAATCTTTATAAGGAAGAAATGTAGATTTAGTTTTTAATCCAGTTAGAATTATGCAATTTTAAAGTTAAGTTTGCTTTTTAATGAAATAAAAACAGTTTAAAAAAGAACTGATTCTAAGCAGTTAAATAAAACTGGTTCACATGTAAATACTACCACTGTTTTCATCAGGGGTTGAATAAAGATAGAATTAACAAGCTAAGAGAAATTTTAAGTAATCTGGACGTGACAGTTAATTTTAGGTGTCATCTTGACTGGATTAAGAAATACCTAAAACTAGTAAAACATTATTTTGCGGTGTGTCTGTGAAGAAGTTTTCAGAGAAGATTAGCAAGTGAGTCTGAGCAGTCTAGGAGGGGAAAATACCCCTCCATGTGGGCAGGCACTAACCAATTTCCTATGGGTCAGGAGAGAAAAATGCAGAGAAAAGGTGAATGTGTTGCTCTATCTGCTGGATATGGGATATACTCTTCTTATGTTCTTAGACAACAACTACAGGCTCATCAGGTTTTGGACTCCAGGACTTACATCAGTGGCTCGCTTGGGTTCTTAGGCCTTTGGGTTTGAACTGAGTTATACCATTAGGTTCTTAGGCTTTTGGATCTTGGACAGAGCTATGCTACCAGCACCCCAGGGTCTCCAGCTTGCAGAAGGCCACCGGATCACAGGACTTCTCAGACTCCATAGTCACGTAAGCAAATCCTAATTGGCTCTAATAAATCTCCTCTCATCCATCCGTCCCTCCCTCCCTCCCTCCATCCATCTATCTTACTGATTCTGCATCCCTGGAGAACCTTAACTAATATACTGGAATATATAAAAGTTTATGCATACACCCAAACATACAAACTTGTTCAAACTTTTAATCAAATGATACAAATTTTAATGGAATAAAGATGTCTAAATTGATCCTCTGTTTTAGAAAGATCTCACAAGAATAAGGAAAACATTGGGGAATGTTATCCTTCCAGTCATTTAACATACCCATCAAGTGTAAAAATTTGTCCTGCCCTAACTCTTAACCCAATCATCTAATCCCTAGCAGATCTGTCTAATCAATCTAATGTATTCCTTTCCAAACACTGGACCAAGTGAATGCCTTTTGAATTCATAATTGAAACAAAAATTTTATAGGCAAACTTAATTGTGGACTATATAACACTACAGTTCATTATTCCATCAGTACAGAAACTCGAATGCAGTGTTTTCTAAGGTTCAGAACAACAACAATGGTACAAAATACCTAAGAAAATACAATCAGGATGAAAAATGTACGTTAGTATGTTTATTTCTACAAGATGTTAAGGCTCAATATTTAAGAAAGAAAAAAGAGATGGAAATACTAAAAGACTATTTTCAAATAACAAATAAAATTAATCTATGTTAAGTCCTATGTGAACATTTGATTACATATGCATGCTTGATCAAAATGAAAATTATTATAATAATATTTTTTGTAAATTTAAATTGCCTTCTACTATAGCAGATTCCATTTTCACTCTTCTTCATCCTTGCCCTATGCTTTCAAAAAAGGAGGAAGTGGGAAGAAGGAAAAAAAAGGAAAATATTCTAAAACGAAATATGGTAATGATTTATGTGGGGGGGAAATGAGTCTGCTCTACATTTTTAATTTCCTATTTCTACATATGCCACTATATCAGTGCTTCTCATAACTGTTTGAAAAATCTATCATTAGACTGAATAATTCAAACATACTGTGACTTTCTTAACTATTAAGTGTTTGTTGGACCGCCCCAAATTAACAATTTATAAAATAAGTTTCTGACCTATGCTTTTAGTTAATAGATAACTAGAAGCTGTGAAAATGAATTCCTTTCAGATTGTCAGTCTTGCTCAATACTTATTATTTGTTGCCTGAAACATTTTCTACTTCCTTCTTGATAGATTTTTGACTCTATCAGTTTCACTTATCTGCACTAACCCTAGAAAGAGGACAAAAACACCTATATAATATCTCAGCATCTCTTAATGTTTTCCCCACATTACTTTCACTGTGACTTTATTTCTGTTAGTGACTCCTTTTTTTTCCCGTCAATGAACTAGTAGAGTCCAGCTATTTAACAGTGGAATACAATACAAATTTAAGCTTTTAAAATTCTGATATTCAGCAAAATTTATATTGGTAGTCAGAAAACTTTGTTTCTTGTCCTAGTTCTACCAATAACTAAACTTGATCTTTACTCTCTGGAATATATATCTATAGGCAAACCATTTCTAAGACAGAAAATTTTTCTGGCACTTTTCATTAAAAAAATTCTCTGACTGACTGGGCTTGGTGGCTCAGACTGTAATCTCAGCACTTTGGGAGGATGAGGCAAGTGGACTGCCTGAGCCCGTGGGTTCGAGACCAGCCTAGGCAACTTGACAAGACCTCCTCTCCACAATAAATAAAAAATCAGCCAATTGTGGTAGCAGAAGACTGAGGTGGAAGGATCGCCTGAGCCCAGCAGGTCGACACTGGGGTGGTAGTAAGTAGTGTATCACTGCACTCCAGCCTGGGCAACGCAGTGAGACTTCAACTCAAAAAAAAAATTCTCTGACGTATATTATACTGCTCCATGCCCATGAGCAAGATACATTCATTTCAACTTTTTGTCATTATGAAAGGGCTTAAAATCTACATTGTCAATGTAGTGTAGCAGTAATAATTATGGCGTAATTCCAAAAAACAAACAAAACAAAAAAACACTGAAGGTGTTGGTTAACCTCATTGGTCAGAATACAGTTTATTGAGCTATATACACATTTATAATATGGTTTTGCAATTCTGTTTAATAAAGTACTTATCTCAGTCTATAGAAATAAAAATAAATAAATCTGTTGATACCCACATCAAGTTGTAGTGAAACCAAGTGACTTACTACATCACTGATATGGAATTGTACCTTATTTAGATGAGAAATTGCTGTAACAGTTTCTAATACTTTATGTTTTCAATAATTAAAAACATTTTGAATGCAGACAACGTGGTATAATCAACTAAAAAGACATTCAAAATCAGTGTACTTTGAACATGAAGTTCAATGAATCATTTAAACCACTGTAACCACACTCTAGATATGAATAGATAATAACACATTAGAAATGTGCTGATCAACCACTTTTATACCGAATCCTGACTTGTACCCCACATCTTTAAAATTAAAAAATAAAAAAAATAAGTGTGCTTATCATAATTACAGTGAAGGAGGGCAAAGATCCCTGGTTGAAACATCTCACTGTTGTTCCACTGTCTCACTGATGCTGTCACTAGCTCACTAAAATCCCAAGAAGAACAGTAAAGAATAAACACTGGTGGGGTTGTTACATTCAGGGTAAAGAAATTAAGTATACTTGACCCAATTAGATAAGACATGAGAAACTTTGTTGGCAAAAAAGTTAAACATGACTAACACAAGAATGAAATAATGTTGGTCCATTTGCTACTCTTATTTATGATATTTACACGTAATAAACTATGTTGGATTCTCAAGACATAACTTTAAGAAAATGATGAAATTCTCCCTACGTCAGTTGACTGCATATCATCATCCTCCAGGAGGGTGATGTTACATAGGATTGGATTCACAATCATAAATTAGATTCCTTGAAAATGATAACAAGTGGGTAATGAGCATTTACTATGTGCCCTGACAGTCTGCTTAGGCTCTTTATCCATAATTTCATTTAATCCTCAATAATCTCTATGAAATAAATGCTTTTCTGAAAGGGAAAACAAGACTATTTTGTCAAAGTTTATGTTGCTAACAAGTGGTGGGAACAAGACAAACCTAGGAACTCACTTCTGCCTTTTGTTACCAATATGGCTGCTTCCTTCCTTCTTTATTGATGCCCTTTATTGTTGCAGATTATCATGTAACAAAAATATGGAGGTCGTAGAGCCCTTGGACTTGTTTTTTTCCAGGCAATGCCAGCAGTAAGTCGATCTGAACACCAAATCATTACATTCCCTAAATTCCACCTTTATCACACATGGATCTCAGGCAGACAATAAAAAAGTTTTCTCTGGCACTACTTCTCTAACTGTACCTTTCTGCTTGGGTTCCCTGTGCCCACTCAGTTTAGAACACCTACATGTACTTTTTTAATATTAAAATATAGGGAAAATGAAACATTTCTCTACAGTAATTTATTTCCAGCATAAGATGAACATTACCATTCAACTGCTTAGATTGAAGCTCCTCAACATAGTAGAGCCAGTGACAGAGAACCACCATTTGCAAGATTTACATGGCATAAGAAGTGCTATGTCATGAATTACATTGCAAGTGATTTTTATTTTAGAGATTATTTCAGTTAGATAATGTAAGAATAAAAGACTAAATACGTTTTTTAATTGGAAGTATATTGAAATTATGATTTCTGACCTGGATCTGTTGCTGGAGCAAATTGATTTTATGTTGTTGTTGCAGAAGCTGCTGTTGTTGTCTTGCAATCTGTGGAGAAATTGCACATGAGAAATTTAAAAGTATATTGTAGTCCCAGGGGGAAATTACCAATGTTCTGTTTCTCAAACTTTGATTTGACACTGATTAAGATGATGAAAATAGATGTGTCTGTGATTCTAAATTATTAGCAATTCATCCTTAAGTAGGGTCAAGCAAGATATTTAGTCTTCAGGAAAAGTTATGTTTCTTTTGGCCTACAATGAATTAAGCCTGAAAGAAATGTCAGAGCTTCAAAAATCCTTCTTCCTGATGATATATAAAGAAGGTACTGCCTCTGACATTTTCAGCCCTTTTCTACAACAGGAAAAGTGTTGCATAAACAAGAGGTTGCTTTAAGTGAAGCGTTCAGAGTAAGGCAAAGTATTGTAAGATATTGTATTCCTTTGTAAAGTTTGGGAATTTTTTGGTTTTTGGTAAACACTGTTCTCATTTTTGCCTCCCACAAACCCCAAACCAGCAACTCAACACACTTCATTCTTGTTTCTGCTCTTTTTCTCTACTAAAATGATTCTTCAGAAAGTCATTATCATTTCCATTTATCTAATTCTGAAGTGAATTAGACTTTCAGGCCTCATCTTTTGACCTCTTATCAGACTCAACACTCAAATGCTTCCCCTTAATCCTGAATTTTCTTCTCTGGCCTCTATAACATTACCCTTTCCTGATTTTGTTTCTACCTCTCATGTCTATTATTTTTCAATTACCTTCAATGGTTATATAATCAGTCAATAAATGTTGTAATTCTTGGCCAACTATGGTGGCCCACACAGTACTTTGGGAGGCTGAGGCAGGAGGACTGCTTGAGCCTAGGAGCTCACGCCCAGCCTAGGCAATATAGCAAGACCTCATCCCTACCAAAAAAAATTTTAAAAATTAGCCAGGCATGGTGGCACATGCTTGTAGTCCCAGTTACTCAAGATGCTGAGGCAGGAGGATCACCTGAGCCCAGGAAGTCAAGGCTGCAATGAGCTGTGATTGTGCCACCTAGGCTGTGTTCAGGCTGGGTGACAGAGACCCCAGCTCAAAGGACTAACTAAACAAATAAATAAATTGTAATTCTCTAAGGCTCAATTTTAGACACTATTCTTTTCTTTCTATACTTACTTCCTTATGTATGCCAGTGCTTCTAAACTTGTTTCTCTAGCCTAGACCTTTATTTTAAGCTTCAGACCCATTTATCAAGAGACTTATTCAAAGATATTTCAAATTCAGAAGTCTAAAACAAAATTTGAAATTTAACCCTGCATATAGTCATCTTAAGTACTTTCTAATCGAGAGATAGGCACAATTGCCCCCCATTTATTGAACCCATAACTATGAGTTCTATATTGACTTAATGCTCTATCTCATGGTATGACCTTATATTCATTATTTTTTATTAACATCTTTCTACCCCCTAGGGTGACGTTCATAAATTTAGTGAAGGTTAAGATTATGTATATTTTTGCTTGCTATTTGCATGTAGCCTGGTATAAAAGAGATACCAAATGAATATCTGATAGGGATGGATGAATGAACAGATGATAATAACATTTTAAATACTCCATTACATTATATAGGGTAGAAGACCTCATGAGGATGTAACTTCTAATATATTGAAACTTATCATTGTCTTATAAAAAAGTTCTAGATATTATTCCCATCAAGTTATAGTCACTATAATTTTCAATGAATATATCCTTTAACCTCTGTATCAAAAAGTATAAAATTCAGGAAAAATTGATACATTACTACAAATAAAAGTAAAGAACCCATATGATAGGAGTGGGTCTACATGGCTACACAATGAATTTTTTGTTTCCTTTATGGATATTGGTACAATTATGATTATTTTAATACTTTCATTTTACCTTTGGACTATGGTAAAAAACAAAAACACCACTTTTTTTCCCTAAAGAAAGTAGGAAAGGAGATGGTATAAAAAGGAAGATTACTCTTCATTAAGTCTTGTTCTTTCTTCCCACATATCAATATTTCAATTGAAATCTAAATCCTTCTAACAGAATTTTAAGACTATGTCAAGAACCTGAATACTTTGTACTCCTCTGCACTTTCTCTGTTTTTAACCACTGTGCTTCTTGCCTAGATTGTTGTAACAGTCTCCATTTGCTCTTTGCGCTTTTGTCCCTGCTCTCTACACTTTTACAGACCAGCATCCAGAGACATACTTTTAAAATATAAGTTTCATCTTTTCAAAAATCTATTCATCTTTTCAAAAATCATCTGTATCACTCAGAATAAAAGACAGAGTCCATATAGTGCCTGCAAGGCCCTATATAATTTGGCTTCCTGCTACCTCTCTGATTTCATCTCTCTCTTTCCCCCGGCACTACACTCCTGCTACACTGCATTTCTGACTGCCTTTTGTACATACCAAGGCTGCCCCGGCTCCCAAAGATACTGCTTCCTCTGGGCCTCTGTACTTGTTCCTTATCCATCTGGAACATTCTTTGACTAGACAACCCCAAGGTCACTCTCACCTCCTACAAGTCTGCTCAAATGTCACTTAGTCCATATTTCCCTAAGCACACATTTTAAGAGAATATATCCTGATATCCTCACCCCCAATTTCTTACATTATTTTAGTTTCCTGATTTATTTATTGTCTCTTTCTTTTACCTAGATTTCAATACATGAGAGATTTTTATATTTTATTCTTCTACTATATCCATAGTAACTAGAATAGAACCTGGCATCAAATTGGTGCTCAATAGGTATCTGCTAATAAATGAATATAAAATGGAGCTCAGAATCTGATAGAAAAGCTCATCAGTAAAAGGCCCATGAGCATTTGTAAGGACTGTAATAGAAGTATTTGAGTGCATAGAATAGGGACATCCTATACTAAGTAGAGAGTGCTGGGAAAAGTGTCAGAAAAGGACTTTGCAAGAGAAGATAAACTTGACCTGACTTTTAAGGAATAAGTATTAAATGTCCTTCATGAAAATATCAGACCACAGAGTGGTGCCTCTGCATGTCAGATCAATATGGCAGAGGAGAGCTAGGAAAGTCAAATGGGCTCTAGAAAACTGACCTGTAGCTACCATCATGGATCTTCCCTCCGGCCATGAAGGCAGCATTGTGGGACATCTCTCCAACACAGGAGAAAATTTCTGGAAGAAATCAAGAGCTTCTAAAGTTCCAAGAGGAATGTCAGAGGCCTTAGGAAAGTAGTAGAATCAAAGGATTCCAGAATCACTTGATGATATTCAGGGATGAGCCAGAATGTGAAAGAGAAAGAAAAGAAACTTTTTTTTCCATCAGTTGCTTAGATTTTTCAGGACAAGTGTGCCCTCAGATCCACCAAAGTAAGTAGGGATTCTCTACAAAGAGATGTTCCCATCTAAGCTACAATTTCACAAACTCCAAGGATTCTCTGAAATTCAGGTGCTTAACAATTGAGAGAGTTAAGACAAGAGTGGTGTTTTTTAATACCATCACAGGCAAGCATTCTGAACCCTTTCATTACAGAGGTAAAGTAAGAATAATACGGGTTGTATCCAGTAACAGGCCAAATCATCTTTAAGGAAAGTGATCAGTCATTTCAATAAAAGTAAAATACCAGGTTTCAAGCAGAGATAAACCATCAAGTAGAGGAGAGTAAAATGAAAATAGAAAAAGTAAGGGTGGAGGGTGTTCCTCAAACATAATCTGAGTATTTCTTCATCTGTTTCAGTTCTACTAGTTTATACATTGAAAACTGTTTAGCTTTACAGGGATGTGTAGATATGCAAATACTGTTGATTATAAAGTGGCTCTCTTCCACTTGGGATGGTGAATAGACTGTGCCTAAAACATGAGATGGTAAAGGAACTTAGCCATGAGAAAGAGATTCCATGCTTATATGAAAGCAGGCCCTATAGCATCCTCTATCTAACCTTCCCTTTACTACTCATGTCTTTAAGTTCATGGCCTCCATTTTCCTACAACATATTTACCAGTTCTTACTGTCCCATTTCTGCTATTAAAACTCCATACAAGCCTCACTCTTCAAGGCCAACAATGAGAATCTAGGTGACAAATCTAGATTCAATTTGATATTAAAATGCTATTTTTCTGTAGCATTTAACATTGTCACTGATTACTTCTTCTTCTTTTTTATTTTTATTTATTTTTATTTTTGAGTCAGAGTCTCATTCTGTAACTCAGGCTGGAGTGCTGTGGAACATTCACGGCTACCCAGCATCGAACTGCTGGGCTCAGGCAACCCTACCTCAGTCTTTCAAGTAGCCAGAACTACAGCTATGCACTACCAGACCTGGCTAATTTTTTGATATATTGTAGAGATGAGGTCTCACCAAGTTGCCCAGGCTGGTCACAAATCCCTGGGCTCAGGCAATCCTCTTGCCTCAGCCTCCCAAAGTGCTGGGATTACAAGCTTGAGTCACCACACCTGGCCTGATTACTTCCTAAAATCTCCATTTTCTCTTGCTTCCTACGACACTGCACCCCTGGCCTCACTTCTGTATCTGATCATTTCTGCATATGTTCATTTTTCTCTCTCTGCCAGTTATATGCCAGTATCTCCCAAAGAGCTACCCTTAGCTCCTTTCCACTTTCTTGTGCTATCACCACCCTATCATACCTCTGCATAAAATACCTTGGCCTCAGATATTAATATGGCTGCCTCTTGTATGTCATTAAGATTGGAGTTCAATTGACACAGGTTTGGAAACTTTCATCCCATCATCCAATCTAAGAAGCACTGTCTTGCCACATCAATCAATACATTATTCATCATATTATTCTCTTTACATTTCTTCATCATTATCTGATATTATTTTGTTAATTTATCTGTTCCTTTGTTAATCATCTCTCTCTTTAGAATTTAGGGGCTTTGTTACTCTGATTAATTGAGATAGTCTCAACAATTAGCACAGTGCCTGGCACAAAAGAAGTACTCAATTACTTTTCCTCAAATAAATGAATGAATGTTTCCTACTCCAGTGGTTTAAACTATCATCTCTATGTAGATAACCTAAAAAATTTAGCACAGTCCTATATTCTCAAGGACTGATTGGTATTTATAGCTGTCTTTCACATACTTCAAATTAGACAACCTTACAGAAACTCTAATTCAACATAATAAAACCACCTTCTTTGCCAAATTTCCCCTTCTGACTTTCCCTATTTCTGGTGATGGCATTCATATTCTCCCTGTTACCCATGCTTAATATATTTTCTCTTTCTTTTGTCCACTCAAAAAATTCTACTACTGGGCTCGGTGGCTCAGCCTGTAATCCTGCACCTTTGGGAGGCTGAGGTGAGTGGATTGCCTGAGCCCGCGGGTTCGAGACGCGCCTGGGCAGCGAGACCTCATCTCTACAATAAATCAAAAAATTAGCTGGGAGTGGTAGCGCATGCCTGTAATTCTGGCTACTTGGAAGGCTGAGGCGGAAGGATCGCCGGAGCCCAGCAGGTCGAGGCTGCGGTGGCCGGGAGCGGCCACTGCACTCCAGTCTGGGCGACAGAGTGAGACTCCAACTCAAACAAGAAAAAGAAAAAAAAAAAAAGTTCTACTAACCATCACTCTTCCACCTGTTTACTCCTTTCTTCTCTTTGTCCATGGTCATTTCCATGACTAGTTTAGATTCTCAATGTTTTTAAATTGTTGTAACAGTCTCCTAACTGAACTTTTTGTCACTTAATTGAAAATTCACTTTACTTGTTGAATACCATCTATTCTTCAAAACATATCTCAAATGTCACCTCTCTAATGAATTCTTTCAAAATGTTCCTTGCTAGAAATATTCTCGACTCTCCATGTCTTGACCTATCAATTTACCTTGATTATAATTACTTCTATGCTATTTACCACCAAAGTAATTAATATGCTTCTTAAATGTGAGGTCTCGCTCTCTCTCTCTCTCTCTCTCTCTCTCTATCTCTCTCTCTCGCTCTCAATCTCTGTGTGTGTGTGTGTGTGTGTGTGTGTGTGTGTCATTTTATTTGTTAATTGAGGAGGAAGGAGGTACTCTTACTTATCTATGTGTGCCTAGGACAGTGACCTATAAGCAGCAGGCAAAGCAATGTCTGAGGAATTTGTTTGCATCTCTAGCTCTTACCTGTTCTTGTTGCTGTTTAGCCAGTTCCATTTGCTGGCGCTGTTTCTCAATCTGAGATGCAGCTAGCTTCTTCTGCTCATCGTGGGCAGCCAGTAGCTGCTCTCGCAGACTGGTCAGCTGATTGATCATACCCATAAGTTGCCTCTCTTTCTCAGCTAGGCTCTCAGGAGTCCCTGAAAATAATATGATGATAAAACAGAAAAGAAAAGACAAATGAGAAGAAGGTGATGCTTCAGTAACAATGCCTCTGTTGGATAGAGAACAAGTTCGAATATAAGATTTAAAACATAAAAATATTACCTACCTTCTTTTAGATTTTCACTCAACAGTAAAAAGTGGTAGCCATTTACCCATAACGAAATACCAGAATGAACCTGACACTGTGGCACAATAGATAACACACTGGACTTCTAGATAAAATACAGAATGAGTAAATATTTTAAGTTTTTTATGTTCAGTAGTAATCTATATTCTCTTTTATTTTTTTTTACAATTACATAAAAAATTGGTGACAAAACATCTACTATTTTTACTTTTCTGTGCTGGGGCCTGCTTAAAAAAAAAGTGTCTAAGGCACAATTATTGGCCCTAAGTACAGTTGCTTTCATCAAATTAAAGAAACAAGACAAAGACATGAAAAGTTAATAGTCATAATTATTAAGAAATAAAGGCATTAGTATTAGTAAAATGATTCTCTCTTCCTTTAAAAAGAAGCTTGAGGATTCAGGACTAAAGAACTCTATTGTTAAAAGAAGAGAAAAATCTAGCCAATCAAGTTTTAGATTGTATTCCCATATGTCACTCAGAATCTATCTTCAAAAATAAAATGTAGCTAGCTGAGCAACTATTCAAGTTTGAGAACACAAATACAGACTCATGAAATAATGAAATGTGGTTGGCAATCTGATATTACATTATGGTCACCTACAATTATCCATAAGTCCAAGATCTGGAGAAGTCATGGTAGTCATCAAAATAATTAGTATGTTCAAGATATTGACATGCCAATGAATCTTCTTAGATTAAAATATTTATTTGATATAAGAAAAATGTGTGCTATTCACTGAATCAGAAACAATATCACTTTTAATTGTTCTTTAAAACTCACAAGATAGACAAGACCCTATCGTAAAGTACTAACAGTAGGAGAGAACACCCTCCTTAATTACAATTTTCACTTCAAACATATGACACCAAGCACTATTTTAATAATGCATTTGCCACCTGTATACATAATTAGATAGAAGGATCTGTTATAACTCAGTCACCCTTCTTAACCCCACTGCATTTCTCCTACCAATTTATACTGAAAAAGCATGTGCTTTTTTAGGAAGTAGTAGCTATAGTTAGTGGTTTATAATTTGCATGTGCCCATTTGGAAGAGAAATAAAGTTTCTAATGTATTTTACATATAGGCTAGAGAACAAATATCCAGAAAAGAAACTCTGGATGAATATAAGGCAATAACCACTCTTTATAGTCTTTCTCATTGTCAGTACCTAACCTTATTCAGGGGAGATGGTCATAAAGTGCTGCTAATAATTTATTATACCTCAGATATTTGAGTTCTGTCAGAACAGAAGAACATTTACTCTAAGAATAATAGCTATATGACTATTGTGTCCTAATATTAAATAATCTAAATATGTCATGGGGAAATTTTCTTACTAAAAAATATTCATATGATAGTAATATGAGAGCATCTTCCTACATTGTTAGTAGAAAGGTAAACTGCTACAACATTTCAAGGAATATACATGGGGAACAGTAATAGACATCACATCTTGGAATGTTCCCAGGGGAGCATAACTTTCAAGGAGTAATTGCATTTTCAGAAATCTAGCCCAAGAAAACCAGAAGAAATATAGGTAAATATTAATAATTGTTTTATAGAAAATACTAGAAACAATATAAATGTAAAATGGAAATAATAAAAAAATTATGAGTCATACATACAGTATTTTGCAGGCATAAAAATATTTTTTACGAAGTTTAATAATATATTTGGAATCTTATTCATGATAGAAAACTAGGTATGAACAGTTGGAGAAATAAGACATTTGTACACTCACATCAATGCATGCACATGTCTATATTCATAGAAAAAAGATGAAAAGCAAATTTACCTACATATTAATGGTGGCTATTTCTAGGTCGTAGGATTATGAGTCATGTTAATTTTTCTTCATATCTTAGTATTTACAATTTTCCAACAAGAATATCATTACTATTATTTACATAATCAAAAAAGTATTTCACCTCAATATGTAGAAGCATAGTTTAAAAGCTTAAGCAAATCCACACATACTCAAGCCCCACAGCCCCGCAGAACCCACTTAAATTTGCTCTCGATATACTGGAGTGTTGCATCCAGTGAATACTGC
Organism: Carlito syrichta; assembly: GCF_000164805.1. Lineage (NCBI taxonomy): Eukaryota > Metazoa > Chordata > Mammalia > Primates > Tarsiidae > Carlito > Carlito syrichta. Next base: position 60,551 of record NW_007047411.1, read on the forward strand.
ATTTTATATGTGTGTTTGGTTGAAAAATCTGCATATAAGTGGACCTGTGGAGTTCAAATCCTTATTCTTCAAGGTCAACTATAGATTATTTATTGATAAGTAATACAAATCATTTTGGCATTCAGTATTTGAAAGATTCACAAATTTATTTTGTCTTCACTCAGCTATAGAGACATAAATAAAATTTATTTCAAATTTAAAACAAAATGTCTAATTTTATAGCCCATATCCAATTCAAATTTTTTGAGTGTTTAGCTCACCGTGCTGCCTTTTGAGCCTTCTCACATGAAGGCTCACATTCACACAACTCCATTCTGTTTCAACTCCTATTTAGCTAACGTTTTCTTCTCAGTCTGTTTCACTGATTCCTCCTCTTATGCCACTCATAAATGTTCACATTCTTCCCAGTTCCATTCTTTGCCTTTTCCTAGCCTTGAACTAATGAACATACTTCAACTCCTAAACTCTATATTTCAACAATTCTAGGACATATACTTTGTATATTTTAACCTTTTGAGTTTTACAAAGTATACTGTCTAGCAGTCAATAAAATAATAAACTACGTGCCAACCCTGAGATTGTCTCCAAGCCCTAGTAACCTATTTCTAGATGCAGAATGGGTATTTCTGAGTATATATTTTAGTCATAAAAGTCAACACATATAAAGTGGAACTAATCATTTTATTACAGTTTTCAAAGCATTATAACCAAATCAAAATTCTAATATTAACATCAGCCTCAATTCTCTTCCAACTACCCATTCCTGTATTGATTAACCAACAGATCATAGTAAATTTTCCTCAAGATAGCTTTGTTTTCCTTTAATTTTAACTCATCAAAATTATTTATCAATATTATATATTCACATGAGTAAATACTAATTATAAAGGTAAATAGTAAACTCCTCCCAATACTGTCCCTTGAAAGGTAACCACTATTATTATTTTCTTGTGTATCTTATTATTGTTAATGCAAATTTAAACATATATCAGAATATTTCTGCATTAGTTTGCCAGGGCTGCCATAACAAAATACCACAGACTGGGTAGTTGAAACAAAAGAAATTTATTGTCTCACAGTTCTGGAGAATAAAAGTCTAAGATTAAGTTGTTGGCAGGATTGGTTTCTTTTGAGGATCATGGAGAAAGGTTCTGATTTAAGCCTTTCTCTTCGACTTGTAGATGGTCAGCTTATCCATGTGTCATTATATCACCTTCCTATGAACATGTCCATGTCTACATTTTCTCTTCTTATAAGAATGCCAGTCATCTTGGATTGGGGCCCGCCATAATGACTTCATTTTAATTTAATTGCCATTATAAAGACCCTGTCTCCATATAGGTTAATGTTCTGAGGTTCTAGGTATCAGGACTTCAACATATGAATTGAGGAAGGGGAAGTAGAGGAAGCTGCACAATTTGACCCATAACAATTTCTTTTACACAAATGTAATATAATATAAATAGGGAGAGTTCTTTTTCTAGCCTCCTTTCTCCATCTTCACTGCCATTCTTCATCATCGTTTTCATGAATCGTAGCAAACATTTTTAATAGATTTTTTTTTTAATTGTAAAGACATGGCCTCACTATATTGCCCAGGCTGGTCTTAAACTTCTGGCCTCAAGAAATTCTCCTGCCTCAGCCTCCCAAAGTGCTAATATTATAGGTGTGAACCACTGCACCTGGCAAGAATTTTTTAAAAGAACTTTCTGTCATAAATTTTTTCTCTACAAGTCTATTCTCTAAACTGGTACCAGAATTCTCTTCCTAGAAAAGAAATCTAGTCATGTCATGTCCCCTTTTAAAGACTTTCACTTCTTCCAAATTGGCTTCAGAATAAAATGTCAAATTCTTAAAAATGAATGAGGTCCTTCAAAATATTACCTAACCTTCCCACTTCTTTTGTGCATGCTAAATTCTAACCACACTGAATTTTCTACCATTAATCCTGTCCCCGGCACCCACAAATGCCTTCTTTCATAAGTGCCTTGCCCAGGCCATTCTTTCTCTAAACATTCATTCTTCATGTTCCAGCTCATGTTTCTTGTTTCTAGCAGCTCTTTTCTTGATTTCCACTGATAGCAATTGTTTCCTTCCTTGAGAATACACACATAAAATGTCTTTATCATAATATTTAATCATTGTATTGTATTAGCTTATGTTCACATTTCCCCCCAAAGTCAGGAGAGATAGCTATGACAGCGGTAATCATAAATTATCAACTTTTATATCATCATTACCTGCAATAGGTAATGGTAAATTGCATATGCCTGGCATAGAGTAAATCATCTAATATTGCTTAATGAATAACATCAAGAATAAGGCCCCTTCCCTTTATACCACTCCCAGGTTTAGGCATGCATAGGAATTCTAGTTTTGGCCTAAGAGAGTAGAGCCAAAGGACTTATGCTTTTGCAAAAGAAATCTGCCCCATTTTAATGAAAGCACCAAACCTAAGATGAAAGAGTAAGTCCCAGGGTTTCATCTCTAAATTATCATGCTCTTCATAGAAATCTCCAAGTGGTTGGAGAGGGTTTATATGTGGTCTGTGAATGCTGAAAAAACCAGTATGAGTCACAAAACATTCTAGACTTTAAGAAAGCAAAACAAATAAACAAACAAAAACAAAACAACAAAAACAAACTAGATCCTTGGAAAACCCCAGAGGATTTCCCCCAAGAAAGAGGAGCCACTGTTTATTCATCAAGATTCAGATTTTTAAGTCATATATGATATATAATCATATAACACCATGGAGATGCAAACATGTGTGTATGAACTCATTCCATCTGACTCAGATAGCTAATAGTGTGAGTTCATTTGTGTATGTATGTGTGTGTGTATGTATGTGTGAGAGAGACGAACAGTAATTTATTTTAATATTCCAGTTATTTGCACTCTTGTGTACTTTTCCATGTTTATCTCTGCTTCTATCATTTTAGAATGAAAAAATTACCGAAGAGATAAAAATATCGTTTCAGTCTTCCTCCTGCCTAATAACTATAGTCAAGGTAGTAACTTATACTTCCATGGCTTCCACAGAAGCAGCACAGGTCAGAACATTCCTTAACATAATGTGCCAGAAGTCATAAGGGTAGAGAAGCAGTTTCAGTCATCATCATCTCAGTAAGAGATACTATCATCCACACATTGCTTAGCCAAAATCCATGTGTTCATTTGTCTGTTTGCCTCACTATCCCTATATAATTCATTGGAAATATATAAACGCTTGAGCATAATATCAATCAGTTCACATATTTTCAATTCCACTACTACCCATTAATTCAGGCTACCATCATCTCCTACCTTGACTACCGTGGTAGTTTTCTAACCATTGTACCTATTTCCACTTCTTCCCTTACTAAAGGCTATTCTCCAAACACATGTTCAGAGTGGTCTTCTTAGAAAAGTAAATGAAATAATATCACATATCTGTATAAAACCATTTCAGAGCTTTATTCTGCACATGGAATAAAACACGAGGTCTGACAATTAAGTTGACAAACTTACCACACCATGTGCTTACGTTGGCAGCACTGTACGAACAACTTGGTAAGGTTTCATAACCTTGGTACATCGTGTCTCACAGAAGTGTTAGTTCTAACATGTCTTGTTTAGTGGCATTCATTATTGTTGCATTTTTGTGTGCCATCGTAAGAATGTTGGAGCTTGAATTACAGCAATGAACAAACAAATTTCTTGTTAAACTTAGCATGTCAGGGACATGTTAGTCCAAGTTTAAGGGGAAAATACCATGAAGAAAATGGCAGTGTACAAATGGATTAAACGTTTTTTTGAGGGAAGAGAAAGCGTCACTGATGAAGAGAGATTACGACATTCAGTAACAAGCAGAACCAACAAATATATTGCAAAAATTAGTCAAATTGTGTACCAAAATCGTTGGCTGACTGTGAGAAACATAACAGACCAAATAAACATTGATAAAGAAACAGGAAACTCTTAACTGAAAATCTTGGCATGAGAAAGGTGTGTGCAAAAATGGTCCTAAAGGAGTTCTTGCATCATAACAATGCACCACCTTACATAGCACTGTCTATGAGGGAGTTTTTAGCCAGTAAACAAATAACTGTATTGGAACACCCTCACTACTCACCTAATCTGGTTCCTAATGACATTTTTCTTTACCCAAAGATAAAGAAAATATTGAAAGGAAGACATTTTTATGACTTTCAGTATATCAGGGGTAATACAATGACAGGACTGATGGGTATTCCAGAAAGAATTCGAAAATTCCTTTGACACATAGACTAGACACTGGTGTCAGTGCATAGCTTCCCAAGGGGACTACTTTGAAGGTAACTATAGTATAATTCAGCAATGAGGTAGGTAGCACTCTTTCTAGGATGAGTTTACATACCTAATTGTCAGACCTTTGTAAATCACCTAGCTTTAGAAAACCCTGAATGGTGTGGCCATTGCCTTCTTCCCTGGCATCATCTCTTCCCATTTTCTCTTTGTCAATATGCTTCCCTGAGTTCCTTTCAATATTTTATTTATCTTTGGGTAAAGAAAAATGTCATTAGGAACAAGATTAGGTGAGTAGTGAGGGTAGGGTGTTCCAATACAGTTATTTGTTTACTGGCTAAAAACTCCCTCATAGACAGTGCTATGTAAGGTGGTGCATTGTTATGATGCAAGAACTCCTTTAGGACCATTTTTGCACACACCTTTCTCATGCCAAGATTTTCAGTTAAGAGTTTCCTAACTATTTTTTATATACCAGTAAATAAAATTGCTTCCACCATAGTGCTTTCGAACATCAATGGTTTCTCTTGGAAAATCCTTCCCCAACATCATGGTTTCTCAGCTTCAGCATTGCTGACATTTTGGGCCAGGCAATTAATTTTGTAGGGAGCTGTCTTAAGTAGCATCTCTGGCCTCTATCCTCTTCTAGACATGGGTAGGATTCCTCCACCCCCAGTTATAATATCAAAAAGCGTCTCCAGACATTGCCATATTTCTCCTGACAGAACAAAATCATCCTCTATTGAGAACTACTTCAAATGACTAGCTTTTTTTTTCCCCACTCATTCAGGATATATTCACAGGGAACTTCCTCACACTATTCTAAGTGTTGTAGACACTACAAGTATAAGCCAGAGGAAAATATCTGCCTTCATAGAGTTTTAATTTAAGTGAAAGTGATAATAAATAAATACAGTCAGATCCATCCAAGATAGTAACTTAAAAGCCAGCTCCTCAGAAGACCTTCCCCTGATCACAGCAATGATAAAAGCTTCCAAACTTCACTTTGTATCATATAACGCAATTGTTATATTGTTCTTAGTACTTAGCATTATGTGTTGTATTATTATTCATATAGTTATTTATTATATCTCACAGTAAAGTATAAGTTTCATGATAGAAAACTAATTTGTTTTGTTCAATACTATATTCCCAGAATCTACAAACTAATGCCTAACATATAGTGGGTCCCTGCTAACCACTTGTTGAATGAATAAAATAAACTTAACAAAGTCCTTGATTAGCTGATACACTACAATTTTATGCGTAAGGATAACTCTCATCAGGATTACTTGAATTAAGGATGATCTCAAAAACATTGAAATAGTAAGAAAAACTACATGGAAATTTATAATTCCCCATTATTATTTTACTTCACTCAAAGGAAATGGATACATGGCTTGTTATCAAACCATCAAAATCAAAGTAAACCATTGAGAGCTGTTGTCCAAATTAAGAAAAAAATAAAGTAAGCTTGCTGAAGAAGCAAAAAGTCATAGAATTTTAGGCCTAAAAGTAAACTAGAGATCATGTTTCTTCCCTCAAAAAAATTACCAGAAATTTAATTCTTTGTTCCAAAGCAATAATCTTTGCCAGAATTTCTGGTTTATTTGTTTTATTATTTGTGTTCCTTAGACTATTAGTGTTACAATTTGAACAGGACTTTATTGATTTAATTTTTTAATGGAAATGTTGTTTTCAACTGCTGCTCCACTTGCATCTAAAAATCTCTAATTGTGTTGCCTTTTAATATTCTGACTGATGTAGGGCTACTATTATAAGCTGTATAGCAGCAGTCCCCAACCTTTTCGGCATCCGGGATTGGTTTCAAGGAAGACAATTTTCCCATAACGGGGAGAGGAGGGATGGTTTGGGGATGATTCAATTGCATTACATTCTGCACTTTATTTATATTATCATTACATTGTAACGTATAATGAAATAATTGTTATAAAACTGTTATTTTAATAAGTCTGCGAACTATTGATTTATTATGGTCTCTGTGCAGTCAAACCTCGCTGATAATGTTAATATGTATTTGTAGCCACTCCCCAGCGCTAACAACACCACCTCAGCTCCACCTCAGCTCATCTGGCATTAGATTTTTATATGGTGCAAACAACCTAGATCCCTCACATGCACAGATCACAATAGGGTATGTGCTCCCATGAGAATCGAATGCTGCTGCTGATCTGACAAAAGGCAGAGCTCAGAGAGTAATGCAAGTGATGAGGGGTGGCTGTAAACACAGATGAAGCGTCTCTCACCCACCCACCACTCACCTCCTGCTGTGCAGCCCAGTTTCTAACAGGACACAGACCAGGTATGGGTCCATGGCCCCAGGGGTTGGGGACCCCTGTTCTAGAGGGCAGGAATCTGTCTACTAAATACTAATGATATTTGTTTCCATTTTGTGTCCAGAGTTAGCACACAGGAAAACAGATA